>NC_051182.1:101613268-101773267 GCF_013339695.2 Rhipicephalus sanguineus | reverse complement strand
TGCCGGTGAATATCAAAGGTGCGTCGCGCAGACCAGCGTAACAAGATCCAGCTATGAGGTGCAGCTCGTGGTGAACATCCGCTTTGTTTTGTTTACAAAGGTGACGTCTCAATCACTTCTTGTTCTTTCTGAAGTCAACCATTGCTGCATTTCTGTTTCTGTAAATAATAAATATAGAACTTAGCTTGTAATAGCGCGGTACATGTACCGCGCTAGAACAAGCTAAGTTAATGGATGACCAACTCGTCCGAACTACAACACTTCTGAAATATAGAACGTTTGAGCGAAGTGCCCGCACGGCGGTCGAACCGAACCAACGCATGCTCACGCTGATAACTTTGGTCGTCTACCAGTGTCAACATGATCGAGTGCATCCAGCGAGCACCGATATGGTAGAACGAAAGCTATTAGAACAAGAAGCGACGTGTTAACCCGCACAATGACGAAGCGCGTCTTTGCCAACGAACAGCGGCGATCCATTGCTTCCGTCGCTCTTGCTCAGGAGGCCTTGCGGTAAGTGAGTAAAACCGTGTTCCGGGCGCGTTCTTGTAGGTGTTTGAGCACTCCACTCCACAGCAATTGTTATTCGACATCCGTTGAAGTTTCGGCCACCACACGTACGACGATCGTTGCTTATTTCACTACGGAAACGTGAACAACGCGGAAGCACACGTACAACGACGTAGGAAACCACGGCGGCCGTCTGCTTGCTTTCCCGAGAGCAATGATTGAGTTCGCCGCCTATGGCGCTTCCGTCGGCGCGCACTAGGCGTATAATTTAGAAAAAACTGAATCGCGGGACATGATGCATGGAAGTATGAGACAGGAAGGTTGAAGCGCAGTGCATTCTGAGTGCAATCTGAGGTTGTTCAGGCAGGAATTGCAATCTGAGGTTGTTCAGGCAGTCATTTTAAAAGGCATTTAAAATTACTATCACATGATGTAGTCATTATGACATCACAGATCTCCAAAGTGTGTGACGTCACGTCTCGTGACGACGTCATCACATCCCATCGTCACTAGGTACAAGTTGGCCGACCTTGGAGGCCGTGCGCAACCACGTTAGGTGCCGAAAGCTTTCGAAGGGGGGCCAATGCATCGGCTGAGAAGAAAGGGAAGAAGATGGCTTTCGCCTTCGAGTCGTCTTAAGTGAATGCACAAGGGATCCTGTGAGTTTTTTTCATTGTGCTGTGTCTGTCTTCACTTAGCACACCTTTTAAGATGAATGAACACAGACTAGCCCGCCTTATAGCTCTACTAAACGTTTTTCAGGCAGTCCTCATATTCAACACTTTTTTGTCAACGATCGGAGCACTGTTGTGCGCCGCACAACGAGTCGGGCATCGAACCAGAGAAGGCGAGTCACTATGTATTCTGTTCCTTTTTGCTTCCCAAGTTGGCACAACAACCGTTTAATACAGAAGAATCAAAACAAGCTGTGTAGCATGTTAACACTTGAGTTGCAGTGACTGGAGAGGAGGCGTCATCGTTTCCGAAGCGGTGACAAGAGTTAACTGATCATATTTTTCTTTACAAAAGCAAGGTCTTTGACAATATTTAAAGTTTTCCTTTACTAAATGTACTTATACTTCCCCTGTCATGACGAAATTGCGGTAGTACAACCTGGTTAGCCGTGTGATGTCGGAGTTGCGATGGTAGGACCTCGGTATCCTTGTGGCGTCAATGTTAATGTGACATGTGCTTGAAAGTATAATCGAACAGGCCGTACCAGTGGCCATGTTTTCTAAAAAAAGCCTAAGAGGCGCCTTCAACATTTCCAAGCCTAGGTTGTTCTTTAAACTCTCGAGCCCCCCCTGAGGAAGGCTCGAAGTGACTTTGTTGTAGCAGGAACATCGCATATGCTCATAAAATAATGGCCGTCAATCATTTCGCAAAAGCTAGTGAATAGGACATGATAACAAAAAACTTGGCTTATTGTGGAGTAGTTCTGAGATTATCATATTGTCACGGGGTCATGACGTCGACGAAGGCGGCAGTCGGCGTGTTAGACTAAACTCTTTATTTGGCCGAACTTGTGGCCAGGAAGCGCGAAGTCAAATTACAGCAATACACACTGTACGCTGATAGTGGCGAACAGAGCGTCGGCCGTCGATAAACTGATCTGCAGCAAGGCGCGTCGGCATATATACGTGCAGTATCGAACATTCGAGCCTTATCGCTGGTGGCCGCGTTAGTTCCAGAATAACCTCAGCTGCTCTCGTTTTCGCGCTCAAGCCTATAAGAAGATTCTAACATAATCTAAAAGGTTCCCAGGCATTAGGGCGCGGCTTGCGCAAGGCAGCGGCTACGCGTGCAACAGACTAGTTGCATAAAAATAAGAAAAGAAGCGCGCGTGGCAAAATAAGACGTCATACGAGGTGGCATTGAAGCAACTTTGAAATGTTTTATGCAACCGAAACAGAGCAACAATTTCCACGTCGTATTGCAAAGTACCATATCGAAGCGCCTGCTAAAACTCCATCGTTATCCTTCTGTTATACCGGTGTCACACGGTGCACAGCTGATCGCGATTAAGACCGGTCAGGATCAAGTTTCTCAAGTATGATTGGCTTCCTTCAGCAGCTTGCGTAAAAGACCCAATCATGACTGAGAAATTTAGTTAACAGTAGAAAAAGTCGCAGTTTCACCGCAAGGGCGAAGCAATGAATGCGATAGCAACAAATTGCAGACACGAAGTGAGGCTGGAAGCTAACTGTTTTGTATCCGATCTCGCGTAACTACAAAACGCTGGTATAAGAGTATACGGCCGTTCCAGGGAGAGATGCTCTCCGCATAGTCACTTCGCGTTGAGGGCGCAGTACGTACAAGGGTATACGAGCCGCCCGCTGTGATGGCCGTCGAGATAGCGCGCGCGCCAGCGACCGCGACCGGGCCCTTAGATTCAAAGTTTAAAGTAGCTGCTCGCGCGATACCCCCCACCCCTCGCGTCTTTTCATGGTTGTTAAGGCCGGGTGGGGCGTTTCCTGTCTGCTCCAACGGCAGGCCTCCCGAGCGGGGTGATGTTATGGCATGCACCCTCCGAGCGACGGAAATGGACCGGCTCGTTTGATCTCTGCTCCGGCCGCGTTCGTCGGCCCCGCTCGCGCACTTTTATCCGCTGTAGAACATACAATGCGCGGGGGGATCTCATCAACTTGGACTTCATACAGGTGGGACATGACGGCGACGGCGATGGCAACGGCAACGGCGACGGCAAAAACCCGTCGAGACTGTCCATATAATTGCTATCGCAATAAAGCAGCGCTAAAAGACGGGACGAAGAAAGGACACAAACCAAGGCGCTGCCGTGGTTTATAGCGCCGCATATAGCGCCGTAGTTTGTATCCTCCCTTCGTCCCATGTTTTAGCGCTCTTTTATACTGTTAGTCATCTCACCAGCCCAAGTGCGTACCCTACCAAGAAATTTGATTCGGATTAGGCGCGATCGCGATCAAAAGTGCGTGTGACACCGGTATTACAATAGCTCCCGTCTTAGTGTCGTCCGGTTCACCTCGTCACTTCATGAGACCTGATCCCGAAGACAAGGTAACTATGATAATTATACTTACGGAATGTACTGCCAGCCTGGGCTCCTAAAAGAGAAACGAGAATAAGTCAACTTACTGAGAGACACGTGATTTCGTATGACAAATATGGAGCGAATGAATGCATCGATTTGCTGCGATGGAGTGCTCTGCTTCTTTACTGTGTTCCAGTTAGATGCGCTGGCTAGTTGCTGTGCTTTCTACCAAATTACGCAACAAAACACGAATAACAGCCTAATTGCCCGCGCTGGTATAAAGCTTTTCCTTCAAGAGCATCATGAAATCTCCCAATGAGAAGATTACAGAAGCATTCCGACATATAGTTACATTAAAATGTCATCATAGCTAGTTCCTGCAATTCTTTGACAATTGCATTTCTTTCTCGCAAGAGTTTTGGAACGATTACAGCAGTGAGCTCCCTCAAGCCATAATGAGAACTGCGCTACTTCGGGAAGGAAAGCTAAACAGTAAAATGAATTGTACTTACCCGCATACAAGTATGGTGGTGGTGGCGGCTCTAGAAGAAAATTAAGGCTCAGTGCAGTGCTGGGCAGTATCGAAGATACATGTATCTTAGATACTATCTTAGATACTCTATGAGTATCTTGTATCTGTATCGCGACACTTCTCGGAAGACGAGTATCTGTATCTGTATTTCCGATACATTCGATAATGTATCGTGTGTCTTAAGATACAAGATACTTCTATTGCAACACAGCCGTGCGAAACAATAATCGCTGGCCAAGCTCCGCTTCTCAAGCTGGTATGGTGCCACTAAGCCATCTGAATAAGTCTTAGGGCAGTGACGCAATCTTATTTTTCCGCCAGAGTACCCCAGTGCGGGCAGAAGATGAGGAAGACCAGCGCGCGGACGTCTACGTCCAGCCCACGTACCTTTTGTTTGCTCGATTTCTTTTCTTTTTAGTTGCGCCAATGCCGCGACACTTGCTCTTAGCCACTGTCCTGCGCCGCGTCTATTGCGCAAATTCTTGTGTTGCTACAGCGTCGTTATTGAAGATTTTCTTGAGTCTTGCTCCGTAACGAAATGTGATGCGTGCAAGAATGGGGTTCCTTTGCGCCGTGTGGATTTTGCATATCAGCGATTTGAATGATCTCGTGGATGTAAGTTTGACTTGCATGCCATGAATTAACTTATATGCAAATAAGAATCTAACAACGTTAGCACCACTGGTGCTGATCTAAAAGAGCAAGCGTTTACGTAACAGAAACTATCTTGGCGTACCGTATTTTTCACTTCTTGCTACATTTATTCAAAGAATTTATGAAATCATAATTTGATTATTAGCACAAGTGCTTTCTTAGCTGTCACTTTACATCCCTTACATTACCTAAGTCTCTGCACTGTTTTTCCGGTCTGGTCACTGCAGTATGTCTTTTGCAACGCGCTCCCAAAATAAGATCTCTGCTTTATTATTCTTCTGTCTACTTTATTTCCACTACTGTTTACACATTTACACGTTGCCAAGGCGATTGTGAAAACAAATATATAATTATGTGGGCGTGCCTTGAGTAAACAGTACAAAACATTCTGCTTACCGCTTAAGAAAATAGCGAAATTGAGTTTGCGTTATAATAATGACAATATTAGGAGCCATCTTAAAGATGTTAGGAAGGGGATTCGAGAAACTTTGTTTTGCTGAATGCTCTGTTTTGCTCATGAACGTCCCAACGAGCCGTTTTAGGCAATTTTCCATAGGCACTGAATTTTCCATTGTCTCAACAGGTAAGTTGACAATACTTCATGCTCGTAGCTATTAAGGGCGCCGTCTGTATTGTGTTTCTGTACAAATTGAATGTGAATGTTTGATACACAAGCACCTCTCTCTTTTACTTATATTTGTTTTCCTGTTTCAGGCTTTCTTGAATATTTTTCGCATTACTAATCGCCACGTAACGGGAGCTATAAGTGGCAATAGCGCGAATAGCGGCGGTGTGCTGCGACGCTTTATGGAAATATACAATACGTCTGAGACGTATCTGTGTTGCACATGTTGTCTCGTTGAAGAAAATTGCTAAAAAGATTGCACGTGAGTGAGTATAGGTTCCTTTACGCCAGCAGATAAGTAGAATATGACAATTCATTGCAGTTTTAGGTCATCTACGTATACACCAGGGTTCTCAAACTGAGCTTATAGCCAGCGGACCGCAGTCGCGAAATTTAGTTGCAAGGGCCTGGGCAGTGAAGGTGGTGGGAGAGACTCGGTTTCAACAAAATGACGTTGGAGAGGAAGCCTTTCCCGTATCTCATATATAGGTCATTTCTGAAGGGGATTTAGAGTCAGGATTCGAGAAACATCGATAGGGATGTACAGAATGACTGATATCTGGACGCGGATTCTGAAATATAGAGTTTTTGTTCCACGGTTATGTTTTAGCACATGGTGACCACATGTTCCTCAAGAAAGGAATGCTTGAGACCAGTCATGTCTGTGCAGATCACGAACATACTTATTTAGAAAATAACAACAAATGAGACGAAGACGGTCATGTGTGCGGGCCGGGCCGCTAGCGAAATGGCTCAAACCCCTAGTATACACCATGCGCCCCCCCCCCCAAAAAAAAAGAAAATAAAAGTCGCTACCAGCGTTGTTGCTGCCGTACACCTGTCCGGATATACGGCATTCTGCAAGCTGTCTTTTACGGACAAAGTAAAAGTCCACACCGGTATTTGCGCCTTCGTGAGAAGGCTTCTCATTGAAGTTGTGATTATATGGCAACCTGCTAGATGGTCGGCAAGCTGTGCAATGCAAGTAGCGCTGTCAGCGAAATGTACAAAGAATTGTCCTGTGAAGAAGCTAAACCAAACCCCAATAAATTAATTTGGAAGGAAACTAATGTACTTTGAGCAAGAAGGGCAAAACTTTTGAGATACTAACAGACATTTCCTTCAAGTGAAACAAAATAGGCCACTCTTAAGAAATTTTGAAGCAGACATTTTCGTGGATAGGCGTTTGCTGCTACATTATATGGATCTATAATAACAAATCTGAGAATGTATCGAAGTATCTTAAGATACAATTGCCAAGTATCGTATCGGATACAATTTTTGCAGCAGTATCTTGTATCTGTATCTCCAATACTTCTTGCCTGAGTATCTTGTATCGTATCGCGATACAATTTCAAAGTATCCTTGCCCAGCCCTGGCTCAGTGTTTCGAACAACTTGAACGACAACGAAACTAACGTTCACAAGAAGATCGGACTTGAGCTTCCCTTAGATTAGAATTACGCTCGCGAACACAGACAGAGAGAATATAATTCCGATGTTGTTACGAAGGCTAATCAATGAAACGAATAGGAAGATAGCTTCACGTGGTTGTGACAGCGAAGAAGACTTTAGTCACACTGGTAATCACGAATCTCTATATTGGGAGCTGCGGTGCTGCTTCGGGAAGTGAAGCTAAAGGAAGATGCACTGTATACTTACCCGCATACACGTATGCTGGTGGCGGTGGCTCTATAAGTAAATTAAGGCAAAATATTTCGAACTTGAACGACAGCGAAACGAACGTTCCCAAGCAGGTGGAAGTTGAGCTTCTCTTAGATTAGAATTACGCTCGCGAACGCAGACAGAGATAATTCCTATGTTGTTACGAAGGCTAATCTGTGAAACGAATAGGAAGATAGCGTCACGTGGCTGTGACTGTGAAGAAGGCTGTGGTCACACTGGTAATCCCGAATCTCTATATTGGGCGCTACTGTGCTACTTCGGGAAGCGAAGCTACAGTAAAATGCATTGTACTTACCCGCATACAAGTACGCTGGAGGCGGTGGCTCTAGAAGTAAATTAAAGCGAAATATTTCGAACAACTTGAATGACAACGAAACGAACGTTCACAAGCAGAGTGAGCTTGAGCTTCCCTTAGATTAGAATTACTCTCGCGAACACAGAGAGACATAATATAATACCGATGTTGTTACGAAGGCTAAGCAGTGAAACGAAAAAAAAAAGCGCGCGCCTTTCATACAGTGAATACTGCACAAACTGCGGAGCAGAGCTGAGCATTCGCCTTCCTCTGTTGTAGTGTTGCTTGGTTTGCGTTCATTCGAGTGGAAGGTGCGGGTTCGCCTGTCTTTGTTGGTGCTCGACTTCCGTGTGAGTCTTCAGAAACTGAGCGTTACCTCGCATTCGCTGGCGCTTCGCCTCAGCTTCTTCATTCCATTGATGGGCATCTAACTCCCGGCGCTGGCGCTTCGCTATCAGCTGGCTCGGACAGATAAATTAGCCCGACGGCGACGCTGGC
This sequence comes from Rhipicephalus sanguineus, assembly GCF_013339695.2. Lineage (NCBI taxonomy): Eukaryota > Metazoa > Arthropoda > Arachnida > Ixodida > Ixodidae > Rhipicephalus > Rhipicephalus sanguineus. The sequence continues at coordinate 101,765,458 of NC_051182.1, read as the reverse complement.
GCCCGCGGGCAAGCAAGCGCTGGCGTTCCAGACGCGCAGCCTGCGGAAAAGAAAACCTTCGTGTGTGATGCAGTGGCGCCCGCTTTTGAGCTATTGTTGCATTGAGTTGACCTGTAGCGCCCTCTTTTGACCTACAGTGAAACCTCGGTGATAGAAATCTCACGGGACCACCAAAAATATTCGTATCATCCGAAATTCGTATCACCAAAAAGCATGGAAAATGAGCATGCGACAAAAGAAAGCTGGTGTACATTTTCATTTATTGTTCTTCAGGGCCGCAGCAACGTCAGCAAGAACCCTGAATGATTGTCAGCTAAGTTTTAGATGTCGACAATCATACCAGCACTCGTAAATATGCGGCCCGTACACGCGTACTCAAGTAATGAACCAGGTGCGTTGTGACCCGCGACAGCAGTAACCACTTCCAAATTTTAGTATGCTTCTTTTTCCTTGACACTGGAGTACTGCAGCGAAAGTCACGAAAGAAGCGCTTTGACGCGATGGATCAACGGCATAAAATTACAGAACCACAGTCCTGTGTTATGATTTTGTTATCGCGGAAGTGTTGGGGATGCTTTTTTGGAATATTTAAGACCGTGCCCGCACAAGTGCGACCTCAACGGTCGCGCATGTTGACGTTGTGAGGCCTGCAGACTCCTTCGCCAAGACCGTCCTCGCCTTTCTTTCTGTCCTCGTCCACCTTTCATCGGATGTCTGATGCACGAGGCAGGCACGTGTAAACACTGTATAACGACATCAGCCCGCGTCGACGCGTTAGAAAAAAAAAGCATGGCGCTAATGTCCTCTGTAATCTAAACGTGAAGGCACACGGAGGCACATAAGAGCCTCGAAGATTCGCGCACACAATCTCGGAGGCTGTGACACGTCTCTGGAGGTTTATTCTGACCTCAAAGAAAGTGTTTTTCTTACACCGTGATTCTGAAGATTTGGCGGGGCGGCGCGCATACCCGTGCTGGCGTTCCCGCGCTCGCACGTGCTTGGCGCGTCTTCCGCGACAGCGCGGACAGCACCTCTTCGTACCTGGGCGGTAGCGTACGTTCGTACCAAACGTCGCTGGGTGAAAATTGGTTCGCAACAACCGTAATTCATTACATTGCAGGCCCATCGGCCTTGGCAGGGACCAACGAAAAATTCGTATCACCCCGAAATTCGTATGAGCTGTGATCGTATCACCGAGGTTTCACTGTATTTGGTGCTTTGAGCGTGACGCCAGGCGGCGACATGAGACGACAGCCCGAGCCACTAAAGTGCTCCGCACTTAAAGGACCCCTGACACCGAGTTTGGAAACTCGAGATGCTTGTGTTGTTTGATAGTCCTGCATGCGGGGGCACTTCTGACCGATTATGAGTGACGAGTGTTGCCTTTAAGATATTTTAATCTCGTTTTAAAGTAAGCCTGAGTGCTCACCTGAATTTTGAACTCCTATCAACATAACCACTAGTATGACGTAGACGTAGGCCCCTTGTGACGTTGCAGAGGTAAAGCAAGTGTTGTCGACGTCACAGACAGAAATATGCGCGGTGCACTGTGGTATATTGCGAAACATGTTTACTCTTTGCTCCTCCCACCTTCTCCTTCTTCGGTACGGGTTGGCAGGCAGTGTGAGCTCTCCGTGTGTGTGTTCTCCAACTGGTAGTTCAACAAGCGCGTGGCTGACGTCACCCAATACTGAGCGCACGTCATCACGCGTGCCTTGAGGCGCGACCGCCGCGGCACGGCGCTAGTTTCTTATCCTCATTCGGCGCGCGTTTTGAACCTACACTAAAAATGACCATAACTAACGCTGCTTGCATTAATTACACATCACGTAGGTACATTTGCGGTGTCATTCCGTGATTACAAGACGTAGACCTACTTATTGCAACATAAATGTGACAAGCAAAAAATCGGCTGTCTGGGGCCCTTTAAAAGAAGATAGTTTCACGTTGAAGTAATGGTGAAGACGACTGTAGTCACACTGGTATTGGGCTAACATGTGTCCCGGAAATCAAAACTACCAGCAATACGCGTAGTACACTGATAGCAGCGCGTCCAGTCATCGGCCGTCGGCAATCTCATGGTTGTCGGAACACGCCGTCTTTTACACATTAATATAGAAAATTTCAGTGTGGTCGCTGAAGCTCGCGTTAAGTCTTTCATAAACCCCACTGCTCGCGTCGATCCTGCAGTCTTATCGAAACGGTCTGAAACTATCTTGAACTTTTTCAGACATTGCGGCGCACCCTTCGCCGAGCGGTGGGAACAGTTTTTGCGGGTAAAACCCTATCATATAAAAAATAAATAAATAAATAAATAAGTGCGCGAAGCAATACTATCTTTTTAGTGCACTTCTTATTATTCGTAATTATCCTACAGCATTATAAGAATAATCCTGATCACTTCCTAAAAATATTAGTCAAACCGCTTTGCTCTTTGCCAATCTCAAATAATGAGGTTGATCCAGTTGGGGGTAAAGAAAAAAAAAACTTACCAGCAGTCAACAGCGGCGGTTGCTTCACTGAAATGTATATGCATCACCTCCTAAAAACATTACCGCTTTGCTGTTTGCCAATCTTCCATAATGAGGATGAACCAGTTGAGGGTAAAGAAAAAAAAAGCTTACCAGCAGTCAACAGCGGCGGTTGCTTCACTGAAATGTATATGCATATTTTGTCATACATCTATGTATGTCAATTAACACTTGCAAGTGATGACAGATGCTGAAAGCAGACAAGAAAACTGACCGAACTTTAGCACATTGAGAAACGTAATAAGAAGTTAAAGAGCGGTGACGCACATACTTCGAAACAGCGGCAATTAGGACTCAGGCATGCTCCTTAGACTCCGCATTTGACTTCTCGACATTTGAACGGTTCGCAATGGAGGCCCAGGCAGTTGGGTATTATGCGTTTCTATGGGTTAGCAATAACACTAACTCTCACATAAGGCAACATATCAGCATGCGCATAGAGCGTTGACATGGCCCGGTGACAGTTCGTCACGAATCCTCAACAAATGCCTATTATTTGTCTGTTATACACAATATTAATGAGAACTAACAGACAATAACGCCAAGGAAAGTATAGGGATGTTATTAGTAGTAAATGTAAGGTAAATGTTATTAGTAGTAAATGTAAAGTAAACATTTACCTTACATTTACTACTAATAACATCCCCTATACTTTCCTTGGCATTATTGTCTGTTAGTTCTCATTAATATTGTGTATAACAAAGAAAAAACGAGCCCTTAAAAATTTCCACTTGCCTTTATTATTTGTCTAGTATGACTAATTTATTTCCGGCAGACGCTTTTTTTCTGTCATGTGGGACTAACAGATGAAAAAAGAAACCCGCCGTAAAAGAAAGTATAATAGAACCATAATATCTAATGACAAGCACACGTTTTTTGCACCTGAGCTCTCTGCGAAATTGCGCGTAACATCCACAAACCAACACCCGGCGTTCAGCACACGTGCATTTTCGACGACTGCGTTCCTGCTTCGATAAGTTGTGACGTTGCAAGTTTTGGCCTAATTCTGTCCTGAACTTTCGTGGATAAAGTCGCTAGCATTTAAAAAAAATTATATTGCCAGAAAGCACTTTAACGGAAAAAAATGCAGGTGCTTACAACGGACGCAAAAATACGTTACCTACGGGAGACTTCAGAAAACATTTATTTGACGGACAGCGTAAACTGCTGTTGCTTTCGGCGAGACCATGAGATGTTTAAAAGGGAGTCGCAAAACAATTATAAATCACCTCAGTCGCAAAACAATTATAAATCGCCTCACTAACCAACAAGGTGCCCATTCGGGCACCTTGTTCACAAGTTACTGCTCTACCTGACTGAACGAGGCCAGACGTTTCAACCCTTTGACTTTACATCACCACATGGAAACACTCGTGCATCTCATGCAAGACTGCTATACTTCACAACGGCCAATTAAACTTGCCACACTTTAACGCGGGAGCCAGTTCTTCACGCAACGTGTTTTACTTGGAAGTCTTGCACGATGAAGCCAGGCCCACGAACAGGCAGGGTTGTGGCGTACGGCTACCCGTCGTTCTATCCAATTCTTTTCGTATGCTCCTCCTTATGCTGGCTATAGAACCAACAGTTACAAGAAGTTGACAAAATGATTAATAAGCTACAGCGAATATGAGAAAAAATGGAAATTACTCGCTTTGCATGTGCCGGAAGCTGCAACAGCTTGCTTGGAGTTGTCGCCTCAACATCTGGCTCTTACCCACAACGGGTATTGGCCACACTGTAATCAATGAAGAATGCGCAGTAACGATGCTGATGATGATCATGATGTCTCTTCAATGTGGCTCATACCCACTCTTGTTGATTTTTCCAAGAATTCGGTATCTGGGCATTTAGATTCTTCTTGAAGTACACATAATAATAAAGAAGAAAATCAAAGAAAACATATGAAAGATAAATTGCAAGTTATGTGCGGCTGAGCAATCAGGCGAGACAGCTTTATTAATAACTTGACCGTAAGACTTTATAACAATTATACAAGAGTTAAACAAATTCTTAAAATTAATCCTTTAAGAATGTGTTTGTGTTATTTGTATTTCCTTTTAATTATTTATTGACTTTTCAAGAAGATACTAAAATCGCGTACTTTTTGTTGCTTGAAAAACTACGAACGGGATCAAACGTATCCCTACAGCAATATCCGAAAAGTGAAGCACCGAAAGTGAGTACAAGTTCTGGAGTTAAATTTGAACCGAGCTTAGAAAGCGCAATATCGAGAAGTATTTTTTTCTAATGATTACGTATCGGCGACATAGTAAAAAAATTATCTGTAGTTTCTATTTCTACGCAGAATTGACATAGGGGTGATAACGCCAGACAAGTACTGTGCAAATACAGCATCGCAATCTTCAGATCATTAGTTGTGATGCTGGTTGTTTGGTTGATCCTCAGCTACTTGGTGCAACCCACTGCGGGGGATCGGCCATGAAACGGGGGGTGCCTTAATTTAGAAATAAAATTGTTTTACAATCCGAATATGTTTAGGAATAGATGGATTAAAAATAAATTCACTGGTACAATCCAGATTTTCAAAAAATAAATAAATAAAATAACCAAATAAATAAAAAATAAATAAACAACCAAATAAATAAATAAATAAATAAATAAATAAATAAATAAATAAATAAAAAATGTAACAAAGAAGGTTCTCCTTTTTCTTCTTCTCTGCTTCTTCTCCTTAGTAAGAGTTGCTCGTACCCAATACAGCGGATAGCCCAGGAAATGGGTGGATCATCTCAATATTTCTTCAAAAGTTAAAATTGCTGCATGTACTATAGGGTTAGAATTTCTGGGCTATTACAGCAAAATAGTAGTCACACTTAAATTGCAAATTATCAATAAGGAATATTTAAAACGTGACACAGTATTGCAGGGTATACTCTTAGCGAAGATTCCTTGCTTTCTTGCATGTTTTTTTGCTTTTCTCATACCAAATATGTGCAGCTGGCCAAGACACAGGTGGACGACACTGAGCGAGTAGGACTATATAGATTGCATTTTATGAAAAGTTTGGAAAAATGATAAATTCCACGTGGCCGGTGTGAGAAAACGAATGAATTAATTAGAATTTTGAACGTACTAAGAACAATCACAATATAGGCAGCCAACATGGCTGGGTAATTACTTTGAAGGAGGAGTTTTGCAGCGCACGTTGTACTTTCTATAACACTTGAAGGTGAAAGCATGCTTAAACATGGTGATGCATTAAGTAATATCCACCTTGCAGCGAAGAGTAACTCTTTAGTGGGGCATCCTCTCAAGCGCCATCTAGTGGGTCTGTCTCTACCGTGCATTACTCGCGGACACCGCTCGTGCTCGGGGTCCGTGAATGGAACCGTTGGTTAAATTCACGGACCCCGGGCCTCGTAACGCTTGGCTTAAAGCCACAAAATACAGCATAGAAGTACTCGCTGAATGCTTTTTTTTTCATCGGCCTTGATACCATCGCCTCCTAGCAGTGCAAGGACCCCTCGATTGCCTCGATAATAGGCTTGCCCTCTGATCCATCGGCACTACCAACCACTCGCGCGAAGCTCAATCAAGTATTTCGCCATTCGCGACGACTTCCTCCACCGACGCAATTATGGCTCCGGCAGCCGCCAGGGCATGTTAGTGGCACCTCGCAGCTTGCATTCCGAAATATGCGCAGCTTTCCACGCCGATCCGCAGTGTGCCCACCCTAGAATTTTCAACACTTACCAGCGCCTTCAACAGCTGTACTGCTGGATGTGATGTACCGCTACGTCGAGAAGCTCGTGCACTGTTGCGCCGACCACCAGCGCCGGAAATATTCACCCCGCCTTTCGCCCGCTGGTCTGTAGGCGTTGAGTTATACGGGCACCTTCTAAGGGCAGCTAGTAACCACTGATAGTTAACACCTCACGCGATACGCTGAGGCTGCTACGCGTCTGGCCGCTACAGGGCACGACGCTGCCTCCTTCCTGCTTCGCCGATTTATCCTACGTCACGGGCCATCCCAGGAGCTGTTCAGTGAACGCGGTCGTATCTTCCTCTCCGAAGCAGTCGAAGCTATTCTTAAAGAGTGTCCCGTGGTTTATCGAAAGATTGCGGCGTATCACCCTAAACCAATGGTCTTACAGAGCGCTTCAACCACACGCTTGGGGACATGCTTTCAGTGCACGTCGCTTCCGACCACACAAATTGGGACGCCATTCTGCCATTCGTCACGTACGCGTACAGCACCGCCACTCGGAGCACCACTGGCTCTTCACCCTATTCCTACTGTACGTTCGGCACCTGCCACACATCATCGACACAGTTCTACCATACCGGCCGAATGCTTCTGAGTAAACGCCGATATCTGACACGGTGAAACATGCCGAAGAGTGCCGCAAACTCGCACGGGTCTACTCCACTCACCAAGAGCGCCAAAGAGCATTCGTGGCGACACTACTTTTGCGCCCACTTTCCTTCCTGGAGAGCTTGTGTGGCTTTCGGTTTCTGCCGCTGCGCCTGGTCTCTCCTCAATGTTATTCCCCAAGTATGAAGATCCCTATCGAGTCGTCGAACGCACATCGTCCATCAACTATGCGATTGAGCCCGTTGAACCGTCTTCAGACAAGCGCCGTCGTGGAGGTACGTTGTCAACATTGAGCGTCTCAAGCCTTAAAATGATCCACTCATAATGACGACACGCTAGGTCGCCGGACGGCTCCCTTTTCGTCTCCGGGGGTAATTGTGTCTAAGAATAACGCTACAGTAGGGCATACTCTCAAGCTTTATCAAGTGGGTCTGCCCCTTCCCTGCATTGCTCGTGGACGCCGCTGGTGCTCAGGGTCCGTGAATTGAGCTGTTGGCTGGTAACGGTCGTAAGGGTCGACCCTTACGCCTGCGTCGAATAAGCGCTTTTACAACCCAAACTCTCCTATGGGAGTTGGTCTACATGATGCGTAACCGTAGAGTATTAGTGTACGTTGTATACTTCCCTGGGACTTCAATAATTGTCGTCGATTTCTGCGGGTATTGTACCCTATAAACTTCTCGCAATAGGGCACCTGTGGTTAGCGATGCTCACCCGAAACAGTTCTCGTGCCAGCCCATCGAAGATTCATGCCGATCGCACAGTCATCCTACAAGATTTCTTACACAAAGAGACTGCTGTGCGAGTCGCTTACGGTAGTCGCAAGTAGGACAGTTTAGCCAGCGTAAAAATGATTGACAGCAAATGCTAAAACAAAGCTTTAGAGTTCGGAAGCAAGTAAACGTGTACAAGCGAATGAGGAGAAAATTGTAACTGATCGTAAGTACATAAAAATACGCTCAGGTTCCTTGCATTTGAAGAGAAGCTCTTTCAGCAGTTCCACAAAGGGGGAATATTCACAATTTAGGACAAAGATTTTTGAAAAACAGTTGCTCGAAATGGTAAAATTCCAGCAAATTGGTCACCGAAATTTCAGATTTCTAATACATTAATAAATAACGACAGTATAATACTTGAAATGGTGACACATAGGGCGTCTCAAAGAGAAAGAAATGAGGCATGCTATGTACTGCGGTTGTATGCCAATGCTAATGAGTCCTTTTGTGAAACATTATTTATTACTGTAACCTACAGGGTGTCCCAGCTGTCACGCAGCAAGATAAAAAAACAGGAATGGCGTTGCGCAAAGCAAATCAACAGCGTAATAAACAGGGCTCTGCGCAAAGGAAACACGGATAAGGAAGTGAACGAGCACGGTCGCAGAGCCCTGTTTAATGATGTACGGCCGACTCGCCCAGCAACATGCATTATTCAAGTAAACATTGCTCCCATTACTACAAAGTTTTCGCTAATGATGCCTAATTATTTCGTCATGATTATATTTGTCATTCCACAAGCACTCACCTAATTATCGAAATGTCAATAAGGCATATATAGGCATTTTAAAACGACATCTACTTGTGCAATTTTCAACAACAATACGAATTGTGTACTCATTTCTTTCTGCTGATAAAGAAATGCATCGAAATCCGAAAAAAAGTAGCGTGGCCCGCACTAAGTCTTTCAAGGGTGGATTTCAACAGCGCTGGTGGGCACCTGGGTGGTCCTGACTTGGCTATCTTTTTACCCTTTCAACTCTCCCTTACCCGCCCCTTGCCATACTATACTACACATGGCTATGCTTGCTCTCTTTTTCTCTCCCTTTTCTTTCGTGCCTGTTCTTTCTATGTCCTTCTCTGTCTACTTTTCCTCTTTCTTTTTACCTTTATCTCTCTTTCTTCCCTTTTTTTGTCTCGTTTTTGCTCTTTCTCTTTCTATGCCTTTCTTTATCTCAATCTCTGTAGTCGTTCTCTCCCCTTCTATCTTTTTCGCTCTTCCCCTTTTTTATATACATTTCTTTCTTTCTCTCTCTTGCAATCGTTTTCTTTATGTCTATACACGTTCTCCTCTCCTCCTTTTTCTCCTCCTCGTCCCCACTTCCCTTTCCCACCCCCTGCTATACTATACTACACAAGTCCAAAAAACGGCAGGAAGTGGAAGATGGAAGCTGCGATGAAAAAATCCGTAAAACAGGTGGTGGATGCTCGAGCCAAGGCTATGCTACGCTCTGCTAGCGTGCCTCGATAGCCGAGTGGCTACGGCTCTCGCGTTCGGATCGTCGTTACGTGGGTTCGAATCTCGCCTCGCCAGGAAACTTTTCTTGCCAAGAATTTCTTTCTCTCTTTCTTTCCATCTCTCTTTGTCTCTCTGTACTCGTTCTCTCGCCCATCAGAGCTACTGTATCCCATGCCGGAATAAGCGGCGCACATATTCTGCGAGCGAAGCAGAATAGAAAGAAGACGAAGATGAAGAAGAGGACGAAGTGACTGCGTGCCGGTTCATGATGATGATAATTGTCTGTCTACGACACATGGCAAACCTCGAGTATAACAGCTCTGCCATAAAATGACGCGCGACTGGACTGCAGCCTGCATCAGGAAGCAGTGCCCTAAAACAGGCTCATTGTGAGGTAGCCGGTATCAAGAAAAAAAGTCACAGTTTCGCCGCAAGGGCGAAGCAATGAATGCGATAGCAAGAAACCAATGCTATACGAAGTGAGGCTCGCCAATGGATACTCTCAGTTTGAACAGCGCTCCTGTTGCAAAGGCGGCAGAAGCAGCGAAGTAAACTAGCGTGCTTCAAGTGTCGAGCTGTGACACTTGATTGTTCGCGCTCATCTTTTGTTTGTTCGTTTAGCTGCGTGCCTTGAGCTCGAGTGACTTTCGTACGCTCCGTAACATGAGCGCGGACATCACGGTGAAAGCGTGAAACATCCCTCTTCCCCTCAGCACAAGAAAACCGCGCGAGCAGACAGCGGAAGGGCAAGCTTCTCCCTGCGCAAATATAAGAAGAAGCGAGCGAGCTCGCCGACGACTTTTAAATGCGCCCGTCGCGCTCCTAACGCCATCTCGCTGGTAATGAAGAAACGCTTATAAGCGCCTGCCGTCTCTGAGTCCGTCCAGCGTTAAGGGTGTGTATATAATGCTCGCCGTTAGCTACGTGGAGGATCTACGTTTCGTGGCGTAGTGGTTAACTCCACTCGCTGCGGAGCAAGAGGTCCCTGGTTCGATTCCGCGCTTCGGAAGCATTTTCCCGAATTATTTTTCGTTGGGGCTTTTATATATATATATAAATACTTATACATATACGGTGCATGACGGCGGCGACGGCGACGGCCAAATTCAGCCGAGACTGTCCATATAATCGCTATCGCAATAAAACGCAGAAAGAAAAAAAATAAGGCTTGTCCTATTTGCCACTTCCCAGCCGAAGAGACGCATCGCCTTAGCCTTACAGAGCAGGCCGTAATCAGGACAGTACTGACGTGTTATCAATGAAAACGGTCGGCTGCGAGATGTGGATAAGGACAGTCGCGTACAATCGATCGGAATAAATCCCTGCAAAATTGCAACGCATGTTGTTGGCTCTCGTCCTGTACCATTGCCAAAGTACGGAACGCTGTCTCTGGCAGCGGACAACGAGCAAAGAGGTTGTTTGTAGTAAGCTTATTTCAGGGCGCTGGTTTCTTTTGCGTGCGGGAGTGTAGTCACGTGTTGTTTTTCACTTTTCGCGGACTTTCTTTATAATACGAAACAAAAAATGAGCGCGCAATTAGTATGTTGTTCAAAAGAACTCAGATGTGACTTGAACATGCCTACCTAGGCCGCTTTCACATTTTTATAACTAGGTGAGTGCTTGTTGAGTTACTAACATAGTAATGACTAATTAAATTAACCTCACTAACGAACGAAATAGTAGTGGCTACTCCGGTGCATTGGGAACAGTATCTACTAGATTCGCTTCGCGTAACGCCTTTGCTGCTTTTTAAAATCTTGCTGCGTGATAGTTGGGACACCCTGTATACACGTAACATCTAAAATCTTGTATGACATTTGCCTGCTCTGGAAACTGTAACGAATTATGTTTAAAAACAGCGATATTTATTTTGTCATATTTTTACAGATTTGTAAGCGTCATACTGCGACGTTATTCAGCTCCATCGGCACTGAATAACGCCTCCATGATACTTCGACATAACTTCGTCAATGACATTTTTATTGCAAACTACTCAATAGAAATACTGATGAAATATTTACTCAGTTGTATTTCAAAATAATTGCGTCAATGAATTTTTTATTGGAAAGTGCTCAAGAGAAATATTGTGTACGAATTACGTCCTCAGTCGTATTTCGATAGAAATGAGACAATGAATTTTTTTTTTGCAAAATTCTCAACAGAAATATTGTTTACGAACTATGTCCTCAATGGCATTTCGATTGAAATGTGTCAATGAAATATTTATTGCAAATTCCTCAACAGAAATATTGTTGAGGAAATATTCCCTCAAAGGTATTTCGATTGAAATGAGTCAATTAAATATTTGTTTGGAATTGCTGAACAGAAATTATTAGTGAGGAAATATTCCCTCAATGGTATTTCGATAGAAATGAGTCAAGGACATTTTTATTGCGAACTGCTCAACAGAAATGTTGGTGACGAAGTATTGAAGCAAGTCAGTGAGTATTGCGGAATCATTGGTAATCAATAAAGTCAATAATTCCATCATACTCCGGCAATGGAAAATCAACAGTCATTTTCATAAGGGAGTTAGCACAACACGAGGGAACAGTAAAGGTAACGGCGGCTGTGAGAAGACCTCGAAGCGACGGAAGGCCTACACGAACGACGACCTCAAGGTAGATCAATGAGAGCTGAGAACCCTTGGTTTCAGCGCGAGTTTCTGTCTCTGGATTTTGGACATCCGTGTCGTGCCTGTGACTGCCTGTGGTTTAACTCGATCCTCTCTGCGCTGGGAACCAACGTACAAACAGCCAAGCATCACCTAGCTGAAGCAGAGCAACGGCCGAGAAGCAACCTAGAAAGAACCCTCATGACCTAACTAAGGCCTAGAAACAATCTAGAAGCAACCAGATTAGTCTTCAGAATCGTCCGGTTTCGCTGTGTCAAGCCTTGCGCGGCTTAGTGCATGTTTTGCCATTTTTTTTCTCATCACCTCAAGAGATCAATATCTTATAAAAAATTTCGGAACCTTATTTGTCTTCGCTTAAAGGATGGCTTGCCGGAATTTTTCGTTAAACGTTAGCAAATGCGCTGTGCTTGTATTCCCTGTGTCTATTATTGATTTTGTTTCAATTCATTATCGAAACGAACAGATTCTGCAAGTGACATCTTTGGAACATGTAGGTATTGTTTACGTTGACAAGCCAAATTGGCAACAGTAAATTGAATTGAACACTCGTAAAGGACAACGTGCCATGGGATTGCTGCGCCGGGTTTGTGATAAAAATTCAGGGATGCGTAGAGCAGCGTTACTTATGGTGTATAAATTTACGTGCGCCCAATTAAGGTAATTCGGCCGTTTTTTTTTCCGGATGTGCTGCTCACAAATTAAGGCCTCTATTATTGCTAGAAAGGCAAGCGATACGTCTCTGTCTTGGACTACCGAGATGTGTTGGTAATAAAATGCTCTATTTGCAAACACAAATCATGCCACTTAATGCAATCTTTAAACAGCTTACTGTGCAGACGTTTTTAAAGCTCTACGACACGCCTCTTTCAAGTTATCAGACCGCTTTTATCACATCTCCCTGCTATTTCTTTATGCATTCGCGGCGAAGTTATCGAAGATCTCAAGTAATGTTTGTGCAGTATTTGTTATCAGGCCTACCAGTTTTCTTTGCCGAACTTAACTTCCCGAAAACCACGTCTGTTACAGCTTAATTTAGTTTTTATGATATATTTCCAAGAAATGCGAAGTTACTTCCAAAGCGTATTCTCGAAGGAATGCTTCAGGATCACGTGATGAAAATTCCCTCTCAATTTGTAATTTCTACGTACGCAACGCGAAATCTTCAGAAGGCCAGAGTGGGCATCTTTTCACACCAGCTAAAATAAACTTTTGCTCTCCGTCTGCCTGATTTCGCCGCAATATTTCTTGCAGAAATTCTGACCATCACATTGGCTGCAATGTAAAGTTGTTATTATTACAGATGCCTTGTCTCTTTGTACATCTTCAACGCCCGCAAAGCAATCACATCTGCTCAGGGTGTTTTCAACTCTTGTACTACGTAGTCTATAAAAGGTTCGGTTTGTGTGGGTCCCCATGCATGCTGGAATTTTTCTACATGAAGCAGCTGACTCGCGCGCTGCGGCGTCTTTAGAAGGCCAGGTGTTACATGTAGCACCACATTTGTCTTTCGTTACAGGAGAGAGATTTGAGCGTGTGTTATTCAGAAAGCATACAACAGCCCTCATTCAATATGAAGATTACCGGAACTTAGTTATCATGGAGCACTACCAAATCTCTTTCACGCCAATGCGAGGTGATCCTCACAAGCTATCACTGTAGAGTTTCCCGCTTAAATGTTTACCTTCAGAAATCTGGTTTCTCAATAACTAACCTCTGCGCAGTTTGCAATGAGCCGCGAACAATGGATCACTTTGTTTTCTCATGCCACCGTTTTGTCTCACTCCGCAGAATGTTTCTTGAAATGCCGACTGGTGAGCTGGGGTTAACATCCACTATGTGGTGGACCTCAAGGTCCGCCGGCTACTAGACTGTCGTGTAGAAAAATAGAGGGCACGTCCGAACGAACACTTTTATTGGAACGTGGAAAAAAAAAAAAAACAGATGGCTTCGTGCCCTCGAGCGAACCGCAGCTCGTGAGGAGCAATCACGATGATGATAAAACGTCGTCTGCTAGGTTGGTGAAGAAGAAGAACACACTACATTATTATTATTATTATTTTCGTATTTGATCCAGCGTCAAAATTTCCTATCAAATTTATGTTTCTATTCTGTAACCTCCCTTGTATTATAACATTTTATAAAACCACTCAATTTTTGGCCAGTCCCCCACAGTGGGTGTGAGCGTCGTCTTGTCCAACCAAAAGAAATGTATGACCGACTGCCTCGTTGACAGGGCGGACGCCGCTGTTGATTTTCGCATCACGAGCGGTGAGGCGCCAGACCAGAGCGGCACCTTCGTTTCCCCGAGTGTGGCTGTCAAATGGAGTGAAGAGGCGGGAGAATTGATCCGGGTTTCTGGGAATAACCAAAACACACACATTATTTGTATTTAAAACCACCCTTTGTTCAACACACCGTTGTTGTACACACATCTGCCACGAGTGTTTAGTTCAAATTTCGCAACGAAAACAAATTTTCACGTAAAAGGCAGCGGGAACCTCGTCTAGCAATAGGCACTGGCTTACACGAATGAAAGCACTTCTTTTCTGAGATATCGATTCAAAATTTTATTTCAGAATCAGGGTGTCGGAACGGAACGAAAACCGAAAACGAAAAACGAAAAAAAAACGATATTTTTGACTGGAACGAAACGTAACCGAAACTTTATATATTATTTCGTTCCGGAGTGAAAACGAAATTTTTTCAATCGTTTTTTCGGTTCACGAGAAAACTTCGCGATCAGCTTTATGTGGCGTTTATTCTTAACTCGATAAAACTATCATGGTGTCTTTCCTACGTTAAGGAATTACAGGAATGGAATTGAACTGCCCGGCCATTCCCGGAGTGGGAATGGGCCAAGTTTTTTCATTCCGAGGAATTGAAAGGAATGGAATTGCGGCAAGTCCTAATTCCCCGGAATGGAACTGGAATGGTATGGAGGCTCCCATTCCGCAACACTGCTTCCCACCCACTGCAAAGTGCTCAGCCATAATTCCTCATTGTCATCAGCCACAGCACAAAGTGCACTGCCTTACAGATGTGTAGCGGTTACCACGTTGCTCAAAAAAGTGACGAAAAATTGCATAGTGGGAACTTCGCTACTTGAGAAAAATTACGATGATTTATGGCGTAGTGGGTACCTTGCATGTGTACTTGTATTAGTTGCCCCAAGAGAATCTACAACGGGCTCTACAAAGTCCGCTCTTCCAGCTTTCGCTGTGAATGTGCTGCGTGTTCCGCGCAGGTTTATCAGAACAGCGGTCTCAGACATCAGAGAGTACACTCATTGACGTGCTGCTTCTGATATCGTGCTCACTCCCTTGACACAAAGCATTGAGCCCAATAAACAAGATCGTGTTTTTTGATTGAGAAAATAAATACTATGATTTTGAAATTAATACTGCTTTGTGCAAGTTGGTAGGAATTCGTGGTAGAGTTGCTTCCGCTCCTCTGAAGAGCGTGTTTTACCCTTGTCCCACTTTCCCTTGTCCCACTTTCCAAAGAGGAGGGCATGTAACTACGTCACAAACCGAATGTTTTTTATGATTACCTTAACTTCAAATTTTTGCGTAAAAAACCGTTACGAACCGTTGCGGAACATTTTTTTTTCGTTCCGGAACAGAAACGGAACGGAACGTTTTGCGGTGGAACGAAACTAAAACCGAAACGAAAAACATTTCGTTCCGACACCCTGTTCAGAATAAATATGCTTTTGCGCCGGCTTACCCCGACACCCAAGCACATCCTCCTGCAGTCATGGGCACGCCGTGAGTGGTTACTGACCGCATGTTTTACAAACGTAACCCATACTCAGATAAACACATGCGAGTACGAGGGCCCGAACGACACCCAGCGCGTGCGGACGCCGTCTACGTCGAGATCAGACATTTCATATGCTAGGATTTGCGCACATAACTCCCACAATCACGTATACTCACTTGATTCTGTTATAGCGTCATCGCAGATGTTGGCAAACCATGAAAACAGCAAACAGTAACGAAGGAAAAAAGTGCACGGCGGCGGCCGCAACAACGGGCGCCGTCGAAAGTCTAGCATTTTCGTCTTGCCGGCGAGGCGTGTCCAACTTGAATGACTACCGCGTACGTTCTGGAAGCCACCGTGCTATATCTGCACCTCAAGCTACCGTCTTTAAGCCAGCAAAAACCATTATATATAGTGCGCCTGAGCGTTCTGTACACAGGCTTCTTTCTTTCATGTTCCCACGCGCGGATGCACGCAGCACACTCAAGGTCGATGGAAACGTTATTATGAAGTAGACTAAAGTGCATGTCAAAACGACATCTTGCACCTTCAGTAGTGCAGACACAACGTGCGATCAGCAAGAAATGACGCTTGGTAATTGTTTGCATCGCTCACTTTATGGGAGCTTGTACAGCAACGCGCGTAACGGTGGCAACTCGTTAACTGACAGCTTTAGTTGGGCATCCGCAACAGCCCCGCGAATACAGGCTGTTGTTGGAAATGGCTGGCAGATAACTTCCGCAGAGCTGCTGCAGACGCCCAGCTAAAGCTGTATAATTAGTACCTACGAAAGCAGTACATTCACCGTTAACTGGCGCCCGTTGTCCGTGTCGGCAGCTCTATGAATATTCCGCCCTCCAAGCGTTACTTCGTGCACCGAGCCGGCGTCAACACCACCGAAGACGCGCATGAACATGAAACTTCAAGACACGCAAACCGCACAACCAACGCAACCACGCAACGCATTCCAATAGACGACGAGATTGAAACGACTGAGAGAGAAGGCAGAAGCGGCGCGCCACCCCGGCGCCGACCCCTTTTCCGTCGGCGAGCAAGGCGCCACAACGGCGCCAAAGGGCAAGCGCGCGATATGTATAGCGTATATGGTGGCTCTTTCATGGCGGAAGCCAATCGAAACGCGCTTCAGGAGCGTCCAGTGACTCCTTCCGAGATGCTAACTCTTTTTCTCTGCCTGTACCTTCCAAAAGGCGTCACATGGACGCCCGGAGAGAGTCACGGTTCCATGACCCTCTTTTGACTCTTTTTTTTCTTAGAGTGTACCACGGGCCGCCGTATGCGGGTATGCGCCAGAGGTGATTGACAGTGTGAATCGAGCCAGGAATCGACCCAGACATAGATAATTTAAATGTAAGAGCGTTAAGGAAAACCGACACCGTCAGCGTTTACCGGACGAATGCAAAGAATAAAAATTAGGACCCCAGCAGGAATAGAACCCAAGTATTCTGCGCGGCAATCAGGTATTCTACCACAGAGCCACGTCAGGTCTATAAACTGGTTTGGAAAAACAGCCTATGCAGGCGTAATAGCGGTGCAACGTCAATAGTGGTTGTGGTGCTGGCTATCAAATTTTACAAGAAAGCAATAAGCACTATATATTTGCTCCTACGATACAGGCGTCATATCAGATTAACGTCTGTGGTTCCAGTGTAGGCTCCGCTTTTATGGCAGCCTAATAAAGATTACATTAGTATTCCTATGATTCAGCAAGCCATATTGAAGCATTCCTGCACAAAAATATATGTAGAAAGTCTATAGACTGTCTAGAAATGAATTTAGGCTGTCTACAGACTGTCTAAATTCATTTCTGCAAGGGTTGCTTGACTCGGAGGAATACATTGACGAATGTTACGTATGATATTCACATGATTGCACTATAAAGTGCACTTAGTTTCGGTAATACTGATGTATGTACTCTAACGTGAGGGCTGACGTTACGTCGCACGGTACATTACCCTTTAAACGCCAGTGTTGTCGACCTGCCTGGTAAGCCCACGGTGTGCACACAACTACTACACTTACAAATATTCGGCAGGTCCCACACCTTGAGGGAATCGGTTTCATGGGAAGCTGTCAGCGATTAGTTCTATGCTGTATTTTGTTTTGCTTTGAGTCCAGCGTTACGAGGTGGATCGACGTGTTTTCGTAATTGTAGTAGTTGTGTGCACATCGTGGGCTTACCAGGCACGTCGACAACACCAGCGTTTAAAGGGTAACGTATTGTCTGACGTAACGTCAGCACTCACCTTAGAGCACATACGCCAGTATTATGGAAACGAAGTGCATTTTATGGCGCGATGATGCGAATATCGCATGTAACTTTCGTTAGCGTATTCATCCGGGGTCGAGCAACGCTTGAATATAGCTTGGTGAATCTTAGGAATACAAATGTTATGTTTTTTAGACTGCTATAAAAGCGGAGTCAACACTGGAACCACAGACATCAACCTGGCATGACGTCTGCATCGTAGGAGTACATATGTAGCGCTTATTGCTTTGGTATAAAATTGATATGAACGGTCTGCTTCATAGTACTTTTGCAATGCGTGGTACTGTGGGTTTTGTTTAGCCCGACAAAATGTCACTTTTTCGTGTTTTTAAGTTTTTAAAGTTTTTTCGTGAACCATGTTTTTTGACGGTTAGCGTTGATGGATATTGTTGGAATGTATTTATTGGTTAGATATGCTATTTTTTTCTTTAAAAAGAGGCCAGTTTTCATGATTGTCGCGTTGTTAAAATGTTGCTTCGTATTCCTCGTAAAACTGTTCAAATTCATTATTGATCGCTGAGTAATTGCCTTTATCATAGAGACGGATGATTTTCTTATGCGATGAAACGCAAATTCAGAGAGTAATAAGGTGAACGCACGTCCAAATGTGCACAGCAAACGCTTTTGTAAGCTGTACTCAAAATATTCTCTACGCAATTCCGCTTTCATGTCCAAAGACATATGTTGGTGATACTGGCGGATGTATAAAGCAGAGACTAAATGAGCATCAGTATAACGTCACCAAAGGAAACTCGGGGCATTTGAGCGTTCATTGCCACGATTCACGGTGTCATAAGAATTCAAGCGTAATAATGAGTTTGAGAAACAGGATAATTACACTCCTAGCAAAAAGGTAGATGTCAAAGACCTCTAGAATGATAGACGCAAAAATGTTCCAAAAGACGGGTGATTTCATGATTCTAAAATATTTACGCCGACTTAACGGAACAAAAATGTAACAAAATTACATAGACGTTTCGCCACCTATGCGGGTGGCATCCTCAGTATAGACTGGCAGCAACCGAGCGGAAGTCACCCAGTTCACTTTTAGTCACATATGTGACTAAGAATGATAGACCCAAAGTCTGACGTTTGGTATCGTCTAAAATGTTCGCTAAGGTAACGTCGGATAAGGCGTGAGGATCACTTCCTTTTTTTTCAATTCAAAGAGGAAGCTAGCTTCAGGAAGGGGTACTCTACGATATATCACAGCCTCGAGATCCATCAGACAATTAAAAAATCTGCCGTGTACAACGCACCCCTTTAAGTAGCTTCACAGTAGGAAGGAAAGCCGAACTAGGTGATAAAATTAAAGTGGGCGAAAAATAGCACTTTCCGTCGGTGGGATCCGAACCCACAACCTTCCAATGTTGTGGGTTCGAATCCCACCGACGGAAAGGCTGATATTTCGTCCACTTTAGTTTTGTTTCAATTTAAGTGTGAATCATTGCAATGCAGTTAAGAAAGCACAAGTGATGTCCCCCATGCTTTCCATGGCTTAATTTTCTGTCGGTTTCATTGGTTTTGTATTGTACAGAAAACGAGCCCCTGCGACAATTCCCCTATTAAGGAGAAATAGACACCTTCAAGCATGCACGCGTATCGATATCATCATGGCGCACCTGCGTTGTAACTGCGCCATATGCGATCGAGACTCCGGAATAAATCACAAAATATGACTGATGGATCAGATATCGTCCTCGTTGGGAGCTGTCATTGGCCCGTATCTACATAACGTGTCTCCCCGGCTGTTGACATTTCCATTTCATATGTCAAGGGTGAACGCAGAAGCAAAGCAGCATATGAGGCGGTAGAAGAGACAAAATTACGCGGGTATAAATAAGAGGCCGTTCATCGCCTGGCAGTTCTTGTCACCGTGGTAAGTGCAAGTTTACTGAGCGCTAAATGAATAACGGGATCATTTTATTAGCAAGCGTCGTCTTGCTCATGATAGGCGAACTTAGCTGCACGATCCCTATGGGGAACAACGACGCAGATAAGGTGAGTTTAACGCGACTACTACACTTCATCGATCAGATGTGTTATTTTGTATTTCTTGACTTGGAACTTAATCGTCATACGTTAATACGACTGCACATAATATACGGGCCGTAACTATCGAGTCTAACTAAATTGGTTTGTACTAATATTGCACTGATTAAACACCTACGACTTCTTTCTTGTCATTGTTGCTTTCCACAATCGTGTTTGGACTGGATAAAAGGACGGAATTGTTTGAGCGTGGAGCCACAGTACTTGCTGCAACCCGAGGATCACATATTCCTAATAAATGCATAACCTGCGCATTAAAGGTGACACAGATTTCGTACACTCACAATTAGGTGAGAGAAGACTCAAAGTTAAGGCACAACGAGACGATTTCGTTTTTTACGGCTTTACAATGCTCTGATGAAAAACTTGGAGTGCGTTTGAGCTTCGCGTTCAAGAGTAGACAGCGATAGCGTTATCGGGCCCCGTACTCATCGTCTCCACATTCACTTGCTTCGATTCTTAATGGATACCTTAACCGTGCGGCGAGGAAAGGAACATCTCTGTGTGCAACATTGGCCGTTTTAAACTATCCTAGAGTGCGCACATATATTGGAAGTACAGTTACGAAGTGCCCACTACGCCATAATTCATCATTTTGCTAATTAGCCAAGTGTCCACTTCCCGTCCGTTAGGCAATACGCTTACCTACGCAGCCAAACACTTTCTTAATGCTGCTGGTGCTGACAATGATTACCGTATTTACTCGAATATAACGCGCGTTTGTTTTCAGATTTTTGCTGCCTAAAGTCGACCCTCGCGTTACAGTCGAATACCGTAATTCTATCTTTTCTTCCTGGACGCAATGAAAAGTCACCCCTCGCGTTACAATCGTGGTTGCGTTAAATTATGGTAAGCACGGTAATTATGTCTCAGCGCTTTGTAATGAGCGGGACTTTTAATCCAAACATTTGTTACGCAATTCGCACAGTGTGACGCATGGTGCGATTTTATCTTCTGCGATGAAATAGTACACCTGTTAACCCGACTCGTCGTCTGTATTACATTTTTTTTCGGCACAGTTTCAAGCATTGGCATGGCTGTGTGGTAGAACACCCAACAGTCGCGCAGAAAGTTTGTGTTCAATTCCGAATCGGTCCCATGTTTTTTTTTATTCTTTATATCCGTCGTGAAGTTTCGCCCTTGACTAACGCCACGAACGCCGACACCGGAATTTCTGCGACCCAGGCTCTCTAACGTTATCGCATTAAAAGTTTAGCAACCGTTTTGAAGACCTAGGGGAGTGCTGCCAGCACCTGGGGTTCTTCTGAAGTGTCCATATGTAGGGAACTTCTATTACGGTACTATGAGCAAATTATTTTGTAGCATTAAACGGTGTGTCGTCGGCTCCAAAACTAGAAGAGTGGACGGAAGACTAAAGCTTAAACAACGTGAAGCCAGAGTGATCACTGACGTATAACAAGGCATAAAACAAGGCACACTTGAGAAGTGCTACCGTATGAACCTGCGGGCGACGTATTGCGAAAATGCCTACCAAAACTGTTCACGTACCACAAACTTTCGACATTGGACAAGAGAAGGGACGAAGACGAGCTGTAACTTTCATCAATGAATCAATAAAATTTATTTAAGACTAGTCCGGCAGTTACCATTGGGTAAGGCGGGAGGAAGAGGAGATCAACTCCTGTCCCGTCCCACCCTTCATCGATGACTATGGTGGCGCCTCAGGTGATGGCTCGAAGTCCTTGGACCCAGGCAGCATATTCGGCTTGCCGGACTGCCCAAACCCAATCAGACAGCTCGTCGCTGGTGAATGCCACCTCCCGGCGGCAGCGACGCCGATGGAGACCATCCGCAGCCGCGGCGGCGGCCGGCCCCGGTACCAGCGCGGTGGCAACAGAGACTATTGAGCTCTCGGAGTGTGTCTCTGCCTAATGTGCGTCGTGAAGTGAGTGCCGACAGCGATATTAACTTGCCCACATTCCCAAACCTTGTGCCGCAGCGTGGCTCTTTCCCCTTTACACGCGTCCGTCGGGTAGGCTCGGGTAACAGATGCGTAGGATCGCCTGGCTGGGGTGTGTTTGTAATAATTTCAAAGTTACGGCATGTATTTTGTTTAATTTGCCATGTGGTGGTGGGTACTTGTGTCTGTTTAGTCTTTAATGTTTGGTGATGTCCCTGAATGTAGTCAGGCAATAGGCTTCACGACCGTTCGGGTTGCTGCTGTTCTGTTGTTATCGCTGTTGCCATCGCCGCGCTCTCGGGGGCGCTAACTTTCAACGACGTTTATTTCGGTGAGCGTGCAAGTATATACACTAGAAATGCGAAACAAACATTCCATAAGCACACAACTTCCATGCGCGAGCACTTTATATTCTCAGGAAACTCAACTCTTTTCGACACAGCCCGAGGAAGGGAGTGCTGACGCAGGCAGACCTAGAGTTACTGTATATGGCTACGTGCTTTTGTTACTTTATGTAACTGGTCCCCTACCCTTATACCCACTGCCTTGCGCAAACGGCGCCCGAATGTCTGGGAACCTTCCAGATTATTTAAGAAGCTTCTGATAGGCTTGAGCGCGCAAAGGCGCCCTAGCCTATCACTGCGTGTCTCGTGCCCCCGTCGACCTACCACCGCAAGACGATCAACATGATGACTGGTTCTTGGGAAACATGACGGCGGACGACTTCGCTGAACGACAGCGAGCCGACCCGGACCTCAGGAGCCTTGTGGAATGCCCTGAAGGTAGGACCGCCGTTGTTACGAAGGTATTCAAGCGAGGACTGGGTGTCGTTCTTCTTGTGAAAGGGCGTTCTCCTAAAGAAGAACTTCTCGCCACTTTGAGCCAACTTCCTTCTCATGGTGCCTTCAGCATGGCGACCAGTAGTCCTGCAGGCCCTACACGACAACCCGATGGCTCGTCACCTCGGTGTTTCCCGCCTTCTCGCAAGAATACAGGCAAAGTACTACTGGCCGCGCCTTGCCACCGACGTCGCTCGCTACGTAAGGACACGCCGGGACTGTCAGCGACGCAAGACACCGCTAACAAGACCAGCAGGCTTTCTTTAGCAGACAAAACCATCTCGGTGACAGTTCCAGCAAATCGGGATGGACCTACTGGGGCCGTTCCCAACGTCGACTTGCGGAAATACATGGATCGTCGTAGCTACCGACTACCTCACCCGCTACGCCGAAACAAGCTCCCTGACCAAAGCAGCGCCGCCGAGGTAATCAAGTTCTTTGGGAAGTCGGCCTACGTAATGGCGCACCAGAGGTTCCTCTCGTGTACATGAAGCATTGTGTGGTATGTGAATGAGCAGATGCATAGGTCACCCTATAGCTGGGGAGCGTGTACCTTGGTATTTCTCTCCTCAAATGACAACTCTTTAAATGAGGGGATATCGAGTACCAGTTTTTACTATATGCTTGTGGATGCCATTTTTGCGCGGAATTCTCCATATGCTCAGCACGACGGAAAGTTGCGCCCCATATGCTGTGTGCAGGTGTATGTTAACTACTTCTGCTGCTACAGAGGTGCATGATCATGGTGATATGGTACCACAATCATGATCATGGTGGTTATTCATCGAACTGGAGAAGTTGCACTAGGCGTCGACGTGTGTGCGTCCGCGTCATATGGTGCTATAGCTGTGAAATACCAATAGACGTTGTGAAAGCTCGTATGAATGTACAATAAACGATCAACTACCTCCGTGGGGATATGGTTCACCTTCGCGTTATACCGATTCCCGTGACGGAGGGCTCAACCATGTTTTTTATTTTCTTCCTTGGTTAATGCATTAGTTTCTTTCGTCACTACATGGAGGGCGATAGGGTTCCATGTTTATGCTTCAAACTGCATCACTGCTCCACAGGGGACACTAGGTATATTTTGTACGTGGACTGACGCCGCAATGTCCAGGGGTGCCATTATAAAGCACTGCCTGAAAATGCTTCACTGAAATTGTTGCAGTGGTTCTGCGAAGCTGCACAATTTTGAAGAAATTTCTTGGTACCTGGCTAAGCCCCTAATTCCCGTAACTTGAGATATTATTGCATAACTTCGTCGGTTATCCGTATATTGCGCAAAAAATGTTTCGACTGTTTGAAACTGGTCAGGTAATGTTGTCTGTATAATGAAAGAGTTACTGCTCTTCAGCTGTTGCAGCAAACGAGTGTGAAATATGGTTTATATAACAAAACTGGCAATCCTTTTCTTGATTTAAAATTTGACTGCATTACGCTCGAAACGACCGGAGGACACTCTCCATACAACGTAATGATTGACTGTGCTAACAATACTAACAAAACGACATGGTAAGTTTTCATCGTTCAGGCACACAGCATCTTTAAAAATGGCAGCATGAGTCATCAGACATCACAGTACCAGCAGTGCTTTTAATAAATACCCGTACTTTGCATGAATATTGGTTTTTGTAGACTAATGCTAAAGTAGCAAATCAGTTCTGTGGAATCCCGCAAGGTGGCGGAAGGGTTATGAAAGGGAAAATATACAACCACCCGTTTGTAGCGCAGATGGTTGACCCCCGACCAGGACGAATTTTCCGGTGATTATGAGGCTTTCCTTCTGAGAAATCCGTATAGATTTCCTTGTGGCTTTGAGCTACAAACGGGTGGTTGTCTATTTTTCCTGTCTTAATGCTAAAGTGGTAAGTGAACTCGAAGTGTGCCCATTACGCAAAACGCATTCCTTTCCATGTAATTTATTTTAGCTGCGCGTCATTTTTCAGAAGTGATGCAAGTGTTATCGAGGACACGCGCAATAGTTCTAGATGCAATATTTCATCCCCAACTAAAGGATCTACTAGAATGCCTCATTTTTGTAGTGTCTTCAAAGAACAATCATTGCCTACCGAGAGAGTTTTATCGAATCGAAGGATGAGAGGTGCGCAGTTGTAAAGCCGGTATCAGCTATTGTGCGCGAACCCAAAGAACTAGATCATCGGGAGAAAATGATCAATCCACCGTCTATGATTGTTCTACTTGCAAGTACTCAGCTTGCAGTGGCTAGTCTACAATTCAGATGGCGTGTCAGAAGGCGCAGAAAATGGCGCCAAATCAGATTCTCATGAGGTGTATTCGCTATAAATACGTTTCTATGTATCCTAAGAGGCTCTATAACATTTTGCTGCCAAGAAGGAGCACTGCAAGACCACATTATACACTGCACCGCATGAGAAAGCTCAGCACTCAGCTTAGCCAAGCGAAACATTAGCAGGAGTTTTACTGCTACTGCTGCAAACAAGTATTTCGAGAAAAACTTTATCACTGACTCTTCTGCGCCTCGAAGCGACCAAAATGTACGATAGGATGCGGTTCCAGGGGAACAGTCACCATTGCTAACATTATAGCAAAGAAATTTGCATTGGTCGCTGTACCAGTCTCTGGATTTACTCGTCTGCAGACCACCGCCTAATAAATTACTGCAGTAGCACCGAATTATATCAAACCCGTATGCGGGACGTGTTAAGCTTTTCTGTTGCGTCTTTTGCATTACGGCAATCCGCTGACATTCACTGACGAATCAGCAGGCTAAGAAGGACAATCGTTCCATGAAGTAATTGTGGCTCTGCGGCAGCACTCCCTAATCAGCTAAGAGGGTGGTGCGAAGACTTCCCCATACTTCTACTCAGTGGGACCTGCCCCATCACTGTTTAGAGGAAAGGGAATGACCACACAGGTTTTTGACCACAATGGCGGCCGAAGGCCCCTGATGTTGTATTCCAAGAACTCTGCACTTGCCACTTACGCTCCCCGAAAGCCAGGGACAAAAGGCAGGCCATTGTGAGAAGCATGTCATGATCGCTCCATTTTCATTTTTTCATCCATTGTGAACCACGTTGTCTTTTGGACACAGACAACCGGGGGACACAGACAACTAAATCTTGCATCCCTAAGGGGGCCCCCTTAGGGATGCAAGGTTTAGTTGTCTGTGTCCGAACCCTGCGCACGCCTATGTAGCTTACACGATTCCGTCATTTCCGAAGAGCTCCTACAGTGCAGTAGTCAGCGTTCCTTGCGCGCAAAGCCTGTCAATATTTTCGTAACTGTATATCCGGATCAGTAACTAAGTTTATTTGCAACGTAAATTTCCCGACACACCTTTCCACAAGAGAGTGAGTAATTGGTATCGTCAATATAACGATGTTAAAATATAACCCATAAATTGGTTATATAATAGATCACCAGTACACCGTATAGTATGGCTTTAGAGTCACAAAAACTACGGCTGGGAAATATTCGAAACCGTGCTAAACAACAGTCGATACATGCTGCCTCTAACAAAACATAAGGAAGAGATACTGGTCAAACACTATTTGGGAAAAGAAACGGAAGAGTACCTCAGTGCATTTGATAACAGTGAAACATAGTAATTTTTGACATTTGTTGAATAACAATAAGCATTGGCATAAGTGCTAAGGTAGAGCGAGAGAGAAAGAAAATTCGGCAGAAAGGAAGAGAGGAGTGATAAGAAATTTTGGCAGACCCACGCATTGTGGGAATGTATTTCATGCGAAGCAGACAGCGAGTGCATGCCTATGCCGAATTTTATATTTTTTGGCTATGAGTGAAGCATTAGGAGGTGGATGGACGTCTATGCGCAAATTTAGTGGTTGCGGGTGTATCCATGGCTTGCCAGGGCCGTGCGCTCCACTGGAACCTAAGGGGTAGCCTATCCTCCGATGTAACCTCGGCACTCACGTTACAACACAGAAGTTGAGTTGAGTTGAGTTGAGTTGAGTTTATTTACCACGTACAGTTGTACAGTAAGTGGCAGGGACAGGGGAAAAAAGCTGTATAAAAACAGCTTGACAAAGCCCCACATCCCCATGTTCACTGTGACAACAAAACGGCAAAAGCAAAGTAAAACACAAAACAACTTAAACCAGCAATGCACATGCTTTGCATCGGAACAAAGAAGTTATACAAACTTATACAACCCAGCAACGTAATGCTATAAATCGGAAGAAAGAAGTATACAAAACAGCAAATAATACTACACACATAAACTAATAAAGCATATTTAAAATTGAAGTATTAGAGAGCGTACGAACATTTTCACAATTAATTCCTAATTTATTTAGTGTACTCGGCAAGCAATACTGCAATGTCTCAAAACCATAATTTGTGCGCGGTCTCGGCACATGCCAATGTTCGGAATGTCGGTTTAGGCGCGTCGAAGGATTTAATTGTAAGTTAGCTAAACTACGTATATAGCCGCGACCTTTTATGGTATCCGATCTAAAAGAGATTACTAAGGAATATTCGTCAGTTTTATTGCAAGGAAGCGCGCGCTACATCGCGATGATGTGCATATTCTAAGTAGCGGTCGTTGGCGTATTCCTCCAGGGTCGAGAAACACTTATCTATAGCCTGTTCAGTCATACGACCGCATATGTAATGTTAATTACATTGTTATAAAGCGTATAGCTCAGATGGCAAGCCGAAACGACAGGGCCCCGACAGGACGTATGTATACACCTTATGCAACATTGCTGCCATCTGTCGTAGGTTTGACAAAGCTACCGATTCGGCGCCAGGTTGGAGGCTTGTGTCCGAATCGTATTGTTGTCGCTGCTTTAGCCTCTGGCTTGTATCTCCTTTGAATGTGGCCAACCTGGGCATAAAAAACGGCAGACGAGTGTTTAACAGTCTGTACACGTTACCGACATTTCCTAGTTATTACATTGACAGTTATTACGTGTAATGAGCCCCAGATATTATTATTATTATTATTATTATTATTATTATTATTATTATTATTATTATTATTATTATTATTATTATTATTATTATTATTATTATTATTATTATGTAGATTGCTCAAGGCAGTTCCACCTTCTCTCTACAATTGCTGCAGTCTGCCATTGCTGCATTTCCTCCTCAAAGGCGCATGCATACAGGCCTCCACCAATGCACGCGCACTCCAGACTGACGTCATGAGCTCGACGGCTGGTGACCACGCCTTCGAAAGGCAATGCCGAGTGCAAGAGCGGGACTATTTCTTTAGTCGCGTAGGCGTTCGGCTGCCGCACTTTGGTCACGTGGCCAGCCGTGAACGTACCTCTCCGGACTTCTTAAGTTGTATCCGATTACAGTCCACACTGATCGAGACTCAGTAAGCTTGAAGTAGTATAGAGAGAACTCATCATGAAACCGCGAAGCCTGTTTCAGTTCTATCTATATATGACCATGCGTTCGTAAGATAATTTCAACGTCATCCTTTTTGTATCACGCCCACAGGGACTTGGACCACCTTTTCGCGAAGCAATATTGTTTAGACTGACATCTCTGTTTCGATGTTGCTCGTCGAAGGCAACTGTTCTTTGACCAAGTTGAAAGAACTAGAACTTCGTGGAATATAATGCAAGAAACAAAAAGCCACCGTCTTAGGTCAATATTTCCGTACACAAGCAAACGTTTCCGCGGCTCATGTTGCGAACGCCGACAAATACAAGAAAAAAAATTCAGCATGGCTGCACAGCAAAAAAAAAAAAAAAAAGGGTCTGAACCAAGTGAAACTCTTTGTCGTCCTAACAGACCTTTTTCAAGCTATCCCAGAAACCCCCCGCAGGCGCGCGAAGCACTATGGGAAAAATGTGTACGGCGAGCCCGCCGACTGTTCCGTCGCTTGCTGCTCGTTGGCGCCGTGGGAGCACCAAACGAAAAAAAAAAACGCGTCGCCGCTGGCTGACTATTATTAAATCCTAAATACTACACATGTCTGAACGTACCTGCATGTATCTCTTCACATGAAATGCGAAAGGAATGATGAAGGCAGTGTAGGTATTACCGAGCGGATGTATACCGGACGTAGCAGTTAAGCCGCATGCGAGCTATCACGTGCCGATACATGCTGTCAAAGCGTGCTATCGTGAGCAATGTGAGCTGGAACACCGAATTCGCATTTATTCAATGATTACTTGTTCACAAGCCGCTGTGGCATTTATTGCCACAACGGCTCGTGATCGTGATTTAACCAAACTGTAGAGAGGTATTACAGTGTTCATTCTAAAAGGACAGGGCGTGAAAACACGGACACAAGAAAGAAGTCAAGACACCACAAACGACGGCGTTTGTGGTGTCTTGACTTCTTTCTTGTGTTCGTGTTTGCACGCCCTATCCTTTTAGAATGAATACTTACGAACTAGCTCAGCTCTCTGTTATTCTAAGCTGCAGTGTTCAGCTATACAGATGATTATTTGACTTTAATTGACAAGTCACGCGCTGTATAAAGAAGTGAGCATATTCTAAACGTGTTTAAAGAAAGAGAGATGGGACTAGAATTCACTTGCGAGATGCCTTGCTCTGATAATATGCAGTTTCTTGATACATGCTTTTGAGTTTCACTACGGAGCATGTTTGCAGGCAGTATAGGCCGCGTTTAGCGAAATCGGTGTTTAATTTCACGTCGGCGCATTCGAATATTGTTAAACGAGGAATTGTCATGATTTCGCACGGCATTGGGAAAAGAAAACTTGCGCACATAAGATGAGCAGTAGTTTCCAGCTGCAAAGTGATCAAAGAGGCGGGATATCCTGCGTATCGTTGTATCTATTTGCGAAAATCTGTTCGCATGGCAAAGAAAGATTAACACGGATGTCCTACATCAGTAAATAATGAAAATAAAACTAGAAATATTGCAGTTATTCCACATATGTATAAGAAGTCGCATGGCCTAAAGAACGTAGGGAAGTGGTGTTGGGGGTGTTTGCCGCCCCAAATAAGCTTAGTCGCATTAAGGTCGCAGGGGTCTGTAGTGGGCAAAGAAAAATGCGGCCAGAGGCGTGCCAATTGTTTTGTAAATTGTGTAGGAGTTAACAGCAAATTTATCTTTCTTGTGTCCACATGTACATCGGCCAGATTGGGCGATGTATTAATACGCGCCTCAGCGAGCATCGAAATTCATTGAATGGAGCCGTCTCATCTCGTATCGCTATGTCAGTCATGAAAATGTAATCCCATCTTCGAAAGCACAGTAATTTTGTACCATCAACGTTATCAGACAACGCGAGAAATTTCGGAGGCATATCATGTCACAAATAATGCCACACTTTGTGTCAGTCAACCTTAATCGTTACAAGACAAGGAATCGACTGTTGGCACGCACCTTGGTTGTATGACTTTTCGTGCCTCTTTATGACACGCGCGACGCACTCCCATTTTTGTATATATGCTTTTTTTTTCACGCGTCCAATAAACTTTCAGTTGTGTGTGAGCGCTGGTTTGTGCATTTCCTTCCTTGTTCTGCTCCTTTCTTTTTTCGCGCTAAGTATTATTCCAACCTGTAGTTATAGCACCAACGAAGGTTAGTAGGCACTTATCGTTCGTTATATATATGGTGCGAGTAACGCAATGAATGTACCTAATTTCCCCAAATGCCGACTACACTTTCTATATAATGTACTCTTTAAATATCAGAACCTCACACTGTACTCGCTCACAGTGCAGATGAACGTTAATTCCAAATGCATCCGCGAATCATAGACCGCTCCTGTACTTCATAGGCAACCGAGTTGCATCTTTTTTTTTCATTTATGCCGTAAGGCGCACTGGCGCAAAAAAATAATAATAAGAGATGACGCTTCTGAGCCGCTAAACTGGTCCAACAGTGGGACAGATGGAAATCGTCGAGAGGCCGTCGCAGCTAAACAATGAACTTCGTGATTGAATTGCGCCGTAACATGTTGTACCTTGCCAAATTCACTGTGTCTAAGAAGTCCTGGCACGGCGCAAGCGGAAAGCTACAGCGCGAGGCCCGCGCGCTCGTCGCGGCGGCTGCTGCAACGTACACACATTTCCCATGAGCGCTTGCGCACCCATTGGTTGCGCTCGTGTGCTTGAAAAAGGTCTATTAACCAAGTCTCTCGATGACTGGTTCCGTCGCCTCCTTTACAAATGCCTATAATTACCTCTATCACTAAGACCGACCTCTCTGCCTTTCTGTGAATAAATCTCTCTCTATGATTGCCAAGTGAATTTTGAGACATTGTTGTAATAATTACTGTTCATTACTATTTCACTCAGGGAAACATTACTGTATTTAGCGAACACATCACGGGCTGAAAGATCGTCAGTGAACAATATGATTACTTTTACGCCTCATGAGAATAAATCTATCGGTAAGCACCCATTCATATCTTTCTATGCTAAATAGTTACTCAAATGAGAGTAATCACAGAAAGCCTCACACGAATTGACATAATAATGTTCATAATAAGTTCAAAATATGTATTTTGTCTCAGAAATATCTCAGAAACTGAGACAGCAGTATTTGTCAATCATACTAATATTAATTTTAAGACTTGTGCAACAACAACGTTTCCTAATCAAAGCTAAATCAAAGCACGTTATAAAATAATTTGGAAATTTGTATTTCAAATTGTGAGATGGGAACGTAAAATTGAAACAGTGTTGGAATGTTGAGAGATATATAGTTGTTGTTCTGGCAACAGGATCATATTAAAAAAGCATACATTCGCAGATGAGCTTTACTTTAGGAAGTATGAAATGTGGATGATCTTTCAAGGCACGAGAGGTACAAAAATGTCATTTGCTTTCTGGAATGGTTCGGGGTGCTTGACGTTTGCAATGGTCATGCCCTAGGGCACCCTAAGAATTTGCCTGCTACAAGCCCCGATGTGTGTCACGCGTGGCGAAGTGCAGGTATGACACGTGATCTCACATACATGATGATCA
This sequence comes from Rhipicephalus sanguineus, assembly GCF_013339695.2. Lineage (NCBI taxonomy): Eukaryota > Metazoa > Arthropoda > Arachnida > Ixodida > Ixodidae > Rhipicephalus > Rhipicephalus sanguineus. The sequence continues at coordinate 101,733,938 of NC_051182.1, read as the reverse complement.
ACGAAGGTAATTAAGGCGGTTTTAAGCGAATTAAACGTGGTGTTTTACGCGCATAAGTGCCTTTTTTTCGGAAGCGATGTGGATACGCGAGCTTGACCAATTCCTTGCAGGAAGTGCCCAGACGCAAAAAAGGCTGTGCGCATCTGAAAAAAATTAAAGTACAATTAACGGGTAGTTGTATGAAGAGATTCATTGAACTTCGTCGAAAGTTTAATGTCCCGCTGCAAACACAATAAATACAGCAACGTCTGATCTCTATTCGATTCTCGTACTTAATGTGCCCCTAACCAACACGTTGATGGCTGCCCCGGCATAGAGGCATTGAAGACAATTGACCGAATTGCCACATGCGTGGATATTACATCTAGAAACTCATATTTATCCATGTCCTAGACTTGAGACCTTACCTAGGAATCAAAACACAGAATGTACTGGCATTATATGTGGGACGTTGAAAATGAAATCCTCAATGAACTGCATGTACTTGAGTCACATTTATTAATATGTCCGCTGGTTTTACGTCCCAAAACTACGATATGATTATGAGAGACGCCGTAGTGGAGAGGTCCGGAAATTTTGGCCGTCTAGTGTTCTTTAACGTGCACCTAAATCTAAGTACACGGGTCTCAAGCATGTTCACCTCCACCGAAATGCGGCCGGGATAAGCCGCATTTAGGATACCGGTTGCAGGCAACCAAGTCGCGATGACATTATACCCTGCTCAGTTCTCTTATAATAGGGCACACTTACACGACATGGAGAATTACTGTCGTTAAACGCAGCGCAGCACGGTTCAAATCTATCGCTGCAATGCAGGGAGTGCGGCTGGGCGCCTGAGCTGACAGAAGCAACTGTGCTCGCACGATTAAAAGAAAAGACGGAGCTAGAGATTGAAGAGGCGTTTTGAAGCAGCAAATTTGGTGAAGCATGTGTCGCGAGGCCGCCAATATTGTTGCATAACATCGAATTAGATTTCCTCATTGCCAATCACTAAATCTCCTCTTTTCTTTTTGTTAGGGATCACGTGTTTTCATTGGTATTTATGCGTCTGAGTTCTTCAATAAATTTGAGTTGATAGTTAGCGCTGCGTGTGTGTACTCTTTTTTGTCTCCGCGTTTTTTACGTTGCGTTTAGTGATGTTATCGCGCCAACTCGCCCAGCAAGACATCCTTCTGGAGAATTACTGACTGGCTGTGAACATCTCGCCTCTGGTAGATGCAGTAGATACTTGAACTGTAGTGCATCATGCAAAGGATAAGCGGCCGAGCCGGCCGCTTATCAGCGCCGTGTCCTGTCATTTGGCCGGCGTGGCCGTTTCTTCATTTCGGTGATGCGCTGTACCAGTTCAACCCTGTTCAACCATCATCACCAGATGTAGGGAGAGGCTCAGCGTCCAGCATGTCCTCTCCGAAGACCGTTTGAATGAAGCTGAGGCCAGGACATATTCATTTGCGGTACAGAGAGCATATCGCGCTGCGGCCCCTATTGGTTCTTGATCCCTAAGCGCCATTCTTCACAGACACAGTTCTAGATGTCTTAAAGCGATGTTTGGACACTTTGCATTGTCAGTCCGAATAGTTACGAGCACGGCCTTCAAACAGAGGCCCGCTGTTGCGATGTTCTTTTCGTGATAGCACATGCCACCAGGTTATTGTGCTCGAGGGCCTTCTCGCAGTTTCTGAAGCAAATATTCACAAGCTGCGAGAAAGCAACGTTATGATTACCTTTAACCTGCAAAAAAACACAATTATGTAAACTCACGAAAGCTCGTGCACAGCGGCGACTGAGCGCAAAGGGATATTTTCTGCGTCTAGGTTGGAATGCAGCTGCAGTGAATAAAGTACTCAACGTGGTACTTGTAGACCTGCCTTTCAATGAAACGTAGGCACAAATATTCAACAATATCAGAGCGAACAAGTACATATGCAATGCAACAGAGAAATTATTTTTCAAAGCATGGGCTCTCGCATGTAAAGCAGGCAAACATCAGTGTTGAAACAACAATTTATACAAACACTACACTTGCGTCTGTTGTTATTCATGTAAAAGTGCACAAAAATTGCACTTATGAAGTTGGATGCTGCCATATAAACACAAAATCAGACTGATGCAACACTGCTGCAGCATAGGGAAAACTTTACGAAATAAAGTCTATCACAGTAGCAGAAAACAATAAATAGAATTACCGAAAAGCAACACGCAAGCACCCATTTTTGTTGAAAACATAATAGAATATAAATTTGAATAGAGCAGAATCAGAATAATTTTATTTCAACGTCAGGCTCCAAAAATACATATGTTGAGGGGCGCGAGCAAAAAGCCATAAAACGGCTTGACGAGGCCCACGGTCTCTTGAACTTGGCACAAAAAGAGGGAAATATGAACGCAGTATTGACTATCATTTCTCTGCCCCGAAAAAGCGAAGAAAAAGATCGGATGTCACATAAAAAATACCGCAGAATGTAATGCAACTGCAGTCGAGAAAGATATTTTAACATACAATGTCACACTGTTGTAATAGAATGTAACACATGTAATTTAACATTTATAAGTTGTAAACGTATCTTACAGTCTTAATACACACACTGTGAACGTAGGTTATAGTCCAAAACCCTCCCTCCCGTTCCTAAGATTGTTGGTATGCCCTAGAAGGCCAGGGACACGTGCAGCCTGCATCCGACGTGGGGACATCTGACGTCACGGCTCGGGCTGGCGTGCAGCCGCTGCGAGCTGACAATCCTCAAAAAAATACAGCCAACTCTTCAAAAATATGTGAAATCAGCTCTGTTTAGCGAAATAGTCGCGTCTCCTGAGTGTAATTTATATGTTTTCGTATGTTTTCCCTATTTTTCTTCAGTGTCCCTATAAAGGCAAGGGAAGAGAGGGAATCATGTTGTCCCATTTCATATATCACGGGAAAAGACATTCTGCATACCAGTTACGATGAATGGCAACGAAACGCCAACACCTCCAATATCGGAAATCATATTTTAACGCGATAGCGTTAAAGAGCTCGTTTTTGCATAACTTCAGGGGTCGGCGTCTGTGTCGGCATTGGTAGTTTTTTTAAGCGAAAAAGTGCTGCCCGTGACTGAAAAATCGAGAAAGATGCAAATAAAATGAATATTACAAATTTTGGTTCGAGGGAGAATCGAAACCAGGTTTCTGCTCAGGGGATCCAATTAGGCTGCCGCGTTCTACTCTTGAAGGCGAAGCTCAAGAGTTCTTCAAGTTTTTGGCCATGCTGGAACCAAAATAGAATTTTTTAGTTCTAAACTCGATTTTTCATGTGTCCTTAAATTTACATTCGTTATGTCCGAATACCTTGAATACTCCGAAAAGTATTAATACTGCCATTCTAACGGTTGCCGGGTACTGTAGTGTTCTGTCGAATATTTCCACAAGCGCGCAATTTGCAATAAATAGGCAGCTCAGATTAAGCCTATTTTTTTTTTCTCTTTCAGCATCACCTGAAAGCGCGATGTTATATGAACTAGTGTTCGCTGTTGACGGAAAATGTTTCGTTCTGTTTTATAAAACTACCTCTAACCCGAAAAGTGAGTTGGAAATGGCTGCTACACTCTCTACATTTATTATTGAAATAGCGGCTCTGAAACAATACTGAAAACACTATGGCTGTTTACGGAATAACGTCAATTTTTTTTCTCTGAAAGAAGTTTTATTTTTCAATAAGTAAATTAAAAAAAATAACAGAGGCGGTATCTTTGAACATCTAGCAAAAAAAAAAAGTTGACGAACAGAGTGAAGCGCTGAAGATGAAAATAAATAATAACTGTTGGGTTTTTACATCCTAAAAAATTCACGGACGATTACGATACTGCCGAATGCGGATTCTGAGCGCAGCTTCTTGTTGGGGCAACGTCAGCTATGTTCGAAGTTTTAGCTATTCGCAGTGGTAGCAATGTAACATCCGTTACAAAGTGCCACAGAAGCTGCCAGCGTTCGAGTTCTACGCACACCATCTGGGCATCGAACCAAGCGAAACCAGCTGCAGTGCACGTGCCAGCCCTGCATACGCACGAGCTCTGATCGAGGGGGCAGCGCGCGTGACGAAGGAAGAAAGCGAGGTTAGAGGCCAGTGGCTTGTGATATCGACACACTCCGCGTTAGCACTCGTTCCCCCTCGTCCCCTCTAGCGGTTAAGCAGCCTACGCGAAAGGCGACGCCGCTCACCGCATGAACGGGTGCCCAAGGGCTGCGCTCTGAAACACGACACAGTTATGATGGACGCCGTAGTGGATTGCATTGGAGATTTTGACCACCTGGGGTTCTTAGTCCTAAACCTAAGCACACGGGCCTATGGCATTTTCATCGAAATGTGGCCTCAGGGGCGATCTCGCGACCGTCGGGTTAGCAGTCAAGCACCATAGCCATTGGACCACCGCGCTGGCTGAAAGATACGGAAATACTTGGCAGTCCCACTTACGTTTAAACTTATCATGAACTATTCATGTACACTGTTTTCAGATCCCACGTTGAGCTTAGCGTTATTTTATTTGCTCTAAACGTCAACGCAATTGTGTACTCTTATTTATGTAATAATCCTTGATGAATAGAATGGTGCTTGATTATGCAGTATAGTTAGAAAGGGCGAAGAGAAACTTGCAGTATCGCAAAACACTTCAACCCAGCACGCTTGTGCGGCGCATACTCGCGTACGGCTCATGCTATGAGGGTGCGTGACGGGCGATTCACAGTCTGTATCAGGCCAGAACAGAGAAAACAGATATTGAAAAATTTGAAGCCACCTTGTGTAGAATAAAAAGACAAACACATACCGTTTGTTACAGTTGGCAATTTCATTGCAACACGCAGACTCTTAAGTGTGTGCAACTAGGACAAAACACGCTATAGTCTAGTGTTGCTTGCCGCCGCAGAAATACGCCAATGAACGCTGCTTACAATTCGTTTCGATAAAAGCGATGTGTGTGCTATAACGTGAGTGCAGGTGTTCAGACAATGAGCGACTCTTTAGACGCAAGTGTAGTCAACGCGCTTGGAAAGCCCACGATATGCATACAACCAAAGCAAGTCAAGGACATCGCTCCGACTCGGAAGACTGCAGCATAAGCAGCTACTCGCTGACTGCTTCGCATGATGTCTATACCCCCAATGCGTGACATCTGTCGAAATTCTTCACTGTGTGTCACTGTCACTAGCTTTTGCAATTTTTCGCTTTTTGAGCTTTAGGTATAAACCCTTCGACTGTTTTTTGTAACCTATTCTGCTGTCGAGGTCGTGGCTGTCACAGAATGTTATTCAGGCAATTGCTTAAAGGGGCCCTGAAGGGGTTTTGAAGAGTTTGTATAAACGCATTTCGCCGGTAAAGCAAAACAAGCTGTGGGTTCGAGCTAGTTGGTACTCCATGATCAACACTTCTTGCGCAAAATTTTTTGGACAAAGGACGAAACAGGCACGGACGGGCGCAAACTTCCAAATGAATTTATTATCTAAATGTGACATATATATATACGCACGCACGCACGCACGCACGCACGCACACACACACACACGCACGCACGCACGCACGCGCACGCACGCACGCACACACACACACACACACACACACACACACACACACACACACACACACACACACACACACACACACACACACACACACACACACACACACACACACACACACACACACACACACACACACACACACACACACACACACACACACACACGTCTGCATCTCAGGTCAGTGGGCATGGACTGTAGATTGCCGTTGTGAGTGATTCCTGCCGCTTGAGTTACGTCGGCGAAAAGCTGGTGGAGATACAAAATTTCAAAACAAATATTTCTCAAGTTAAAAAGATAATACCTTTTTCTAACTTTGCCAATGTTCAGCTAATAGATAGAGCTTTCAAACGAAGTATATTGCATATTTTTAGTCCGACCGCCAAGGCAAATTTTTTTATTCTGAATACAGAGCTTTTCTAAAAAAAAGGTGAAATTCGCAATTTGTTTTCAGACGATCTGCTACACTTTCAGCAACTAAATTATTTTTCTTTTGTAGTATGTCAAACAGGCCATCATTTCTACCCTTTGAGTTTGTCTTGTTCCTTGAAACAAATATCAAGCTTTGCAATTTTATTCAATTTTGCTCATGCGAAAAGCCCTCGAAGAATCGGTATACATAAATAAGTAATTATTTTTACAGTTACATCACTTCATTAGCTTGCCGGAAATACCATTTTATCGAGTGCATCCTATAAACGTCCTTTGAAAAAAATTGCTGTTTGATGCCCTTTAGCTCAGTCGGCGCAAAACTACAGACTCTCACAAACAGGCGGGAAAATTTTGGCAACAGAAATAAACGAGCAGAACGAGTTTCGAACTTCAAGAAAAACGTGGAAATTTTTTCGGCCATATTTGTGATGGTCGGAAAAACGCTGGATGATTTGGCATGGAATGACCCAGATAACGGAACACCTTCTCTGCCCATCTACTTCCCTTCATATTCCTTAGCCTCTCTTCGAACCTTATTTTGCCCTGAGCTCCCCTCGCCTCAAAACCTGCCCATCCCATATCGACCTTTACAGCCGCATTTGCCGTCCTCCCGTGAGCACCCAACGCGAGGCACCCACATTCCTTTGATTTACGTCCATTCCCGATTGCAGCTCTACACTCATACACCACTGAGTTCCCAAAAGTAAGCCCCGGAACCATTACACCCTTCCACAGACCTCGAAGCATCTCGTACCTATTGTATCCCCACAACGCTCTGTGCTTCATTATTGCAGCATTCTTCTTTCCTTTTGCTGCCGAGGCTTTTACAGCGAAAGCTGTTATGAGATCATTTCAGTGGCCGTTTTTGGCGCTGTAGTTGTCCGCCACCGCCGCCGGTGTCCGTAACCACTATCACTCGAAATAAGAAAAAAATTCCAGGATGGAACGAGGTTGGAACCTGGGCCCTCTGCGTGGGAGCCCAGTATTCAACCTCTGAGCCATGCCGGTGCTTGAAACTTCTTTGCAAAAAGGTCCTATAGAGGCTTCATGTCAAGAAGGAACCACATTAACACATGCAATATAGCGTGATAGAAGAGCAAACTAAGCACCAAGCGTCGCACAACGCGAATTCTGTAACCAGGCGTCACGCAATGCGAATTGCGCAACGAGTAGGTTGTTGAATGCTTCCAACCGATTACAAAGGGCTCCGCCATAATTTTTCATCGTCATCAGGCACAGCATCAACAAGGTGCGCATAATGCCTTACATGCGTTTAGCAGGTACCACGGCTCTCTGTAGAATGACGAAAAATGGCATAGTGCCTGCTTCCCTACTTCTAAAAAATTTCAGTGATTTATAGCGTAGTGAGTTATCGCAAGTGCACTTGCACATGATCCATTTCCTCGGCGTCTCAGTAAAGTTCTTCGCCCCCCCCTTCTCTCCCACGTCAACGTATGTCATACAGCATGGCGGGAGAGGGAAGTAGCGACCGGGCGTCACCCAATGCAAATTGCATAACTGGTGGGCCGTTTAAAGCTTCCAACCCATTACAAAGGGCTGAGCCATAATTCTTCATCGTCATCAGTGGTCGCTTCAACAAAGTGCACATAATGCCTTACAGACGTGTAGCTGGTGCCTCGCTTCCCCGCAGAATGACGAATAATGCCTTAGTAGGTGCTTCCAAACTTCACAAAAATTGTGATTTATGGCGTAGTGGGTACCTTGCTAGTGTACTTTTATTAGTAGCCCCAAGAGAGCTTACAACGGGCTGTAAAAACGCCGCTCTTCCGGCTTTCGCTGTGACTGTGCTGCGGTTTGAGCGCAGGCCTGGCGTTTTTTCCTGTACCTCCATGTATTTGTCGCTCTCACTTACCCATACTCCGAGGTACCTGTATTCGCTTACCCTCGGTATTTCTTAGTCTTGTATTGACACCATCGGAACACAGGGATCATTGAATACCATCAATCCACACTTCATTACACTAAATCCTAGTCCAGAAGCTTCACCTTCCGCATATATCCGCCAGCCGCTGTATATATGATCTCGACTGTCCGCAAATAAGATGATATCGTTCGCATAAAATAAACTTGGAAGCCTCTGCTCAATCATCGCGCCGCCCCGTTTGCGTGACAGATTAAAACCAATGTTGCTACCTTCTAGCGCTTTTTCAATAGTCACCATGTACAGCATGAATAACATCGGGGACAAAGGACATCGCTGTCTCAGCTCCTTGCTAATCTCAACGTTCTCTTTGCTACTCATTCCTTCCCATTCTATGCAAGCAGGTCAACGTGTAAGCCCCTGTTTACTTGAAATCCATTCTGAAGTTCTCCCAAAACATCGTTATGTTCTGGCCACGTTTCTATTTTCATTTTTACTGCTTGCAACGCCAACCTGTATAGTGCGGATGTATTTGTTAGTGGTCAGTACGAGCGAATCTTATCCTTTTCTCCCTTGCCTTTATAGATTAAGTTCATTCTACTTTTCCTCCAGCTGTCCGGTATTTCCCTGTCCTGTAAACATTTTTCTACGGCTTTCAGCAGCAGTTCATTAGTGTTATGTCCTAGTTTGTTAATGAGGCTAACGTGAGTCCCATCTAAACCCGTGGCAGTGCGCTGGTAGTGAGGCAGCACCTGTCGGTGCACATATCAACCACTCCGCCAGCTCCGTCTCTGTTGCCAGAAAGCGTGCTGCCGGGCGCACTGGGCCTCTGAGATTGCGCGCAACCTGTTGGCGCGCAATATCGGAGGCCATGAATGGGCGAAGCTCAAACCGTCGAGTGCGCTCATGAGAATGCTGCGATCGCTAGCGTGCCAGCGCGTCTCATGAGTTGAGGAGGCAAGGCAGTGGTGAGAAGGAGGATATAGATATAATTGTCCGTAGCGGCCTCAGTACACGGTGCGTCGCTCAATTTGTGGTGCGGATGATTTGATAATGTTCTAACTTAAACGCTGACAAAACTTCAAAAAACCGTGTCAGGGTCCCTTTAAGGGGCACTTGAACACTTTTTTATTATGATCAGAAAACGCTGCAGATATGTAGTCGAGGCTCCTGAGTACATGTGAGCCAATAAATACAGTGCCGTAGGCGGCCTGGAATTTACAAATAATTATCGATATTTGCTAAAAATCCCTCACTCATCTATCGACAAATTATGCCATAAACCCAAAGGACCGCGCCATCAACATCAAGTCCATGGCGATTGAATGATTTAAGCATCGTGAGCTGCATGTTAACTGCAGGCACCGCGAAATGCCACTGCGTGCGTGCGCGCTCGTTTGCGATCGCACTGAAGATAAGGCATCCGTTGGAAGAAACAAAAGGAAAAGAAGTGCTCATATTATTACGCGCGCTGGCGAACGGACGTAGCTTTTTGACCCCTTGTGATTCTCTTTCTCTCCCCCCCCCCCCCCCCCATCACACACCGCTTGCGCTGCAGCCATAAATTTTTTTCGGGGGGAGGGGGGGTTCACCACACTTTATGTGTGTTCGTGCGTGCGTTTGTATGTGGGCGTGTATATACACACAAGCAAAACTGAGAAAATTCAGGGTTCACAGACCCCCCACCACCCCCAGGGGGGTGGGGGGCTTTGACCCCCCCCCCCTCATTCCTGGCTACGCCCCTGGTACGCCGGTACGAAAGGACAAAGAATGCGCTTAAAGCGTTCGACAAAAAAAATACGCTCGTACGTGACGGATTCCAAATCGTTTTGCTGCAGTCAATTCATGAGGCAATAACCTACTTTAATCGAACGGAGCCATTCCATGATTACTTGAAAAAGTAGTGCCGGGCCCCTTTACGATTTAAATAAGCATATGTTAGGAGGTCGGAAGGGCCTCAGGCACACTCCAGCAAATATTTCATCGTAATCAACGTTGTGTTGTAATATCAGATGGGCATATCTATGTAATAATCGGTGTTCACGTTTTCTGCAAGATTTTCTTAGAAATTGCCTGTGAGAGAGCTAGCCTACCTAGAAGAGGATGACAGTAGCACGAGAAAGAACAATGTACAGACACCCTCGTAAAAAAATTGCTGACTTTCAGTGTTAGCTTCTGGCACGTGGTGAAACTGCTCAATTAAAGCCAAGCAGTGGGAAAATGATACTTGGCTAAAAGAAATCATACGCCTAGAAACACTTTCTGGACACACAGCCTTAGTAGGTGAACGCTCCAGCTGAGAAGTTCCTAAGTGTTTGCGTTGGGCATCCTCTCGGGATGATCAGAGGTGTAATTGGAACACATACCTTTTAACAGAATTTCTGTACGAGCACTGTGTTACCAATGCGTGATGATGCACATGTATGAACAGCGAAGATGTGCCTAATAAACGTCCACAATATTTATAAAATAATTATCGGCTTTCAATTTCTGCTAGGCGCACGTGACCTCACCTGTGCTCTGCTTAAGTTTCTCAACTACTGGTAGCGGTAGCAAGTGAGTAACTGAGAGGGTAATTGTTAAAAAGAAAAAAAAATAGCAGCATGAACATTGAGTTAGTTACGCACAGGTCCATAGCCAGGGGGTTGACCTAGGCCTTCCTCCAGAAATTCTGGTGAAGCAATTCTGGAAATTCTGGGCTAAGCAATTCGTATATTTATTTTGTTTCAATTTGTGTGATAAATGATGCCGCGTAAATTTTTTGCACATGCCTTGGATAATTACTTTTGTTCTCTACGTAGGTTGCTACCTCTGGAAAAGAATTCAAAACGATACTTGCCCAATTTCCGCCGTAGATGGCACAGCTTGTGATATTAAATACAGGAATTGCCATACGTAACCTAGCCAACAGTAACTGCAACCCTATATGTCATTGGACAAGGAAGAGGAGCCCGTACAAATATAACTTCAAGCGCCGAAATTTCATTGGTATCCCTTGCCAGAAAATGAAAGACAAAATGATAGAATGAGAAATGACATAAGAGAACCTTCTTGCCTTCATTCTTTTTGGAAGTAAATGTCTTGCTTGTGAAAATAGAGTTTTCTTTTTTGCAACAAACTGAGCTGCGTTCGAAGCAGCCAGATGTTCGCATAAATAACAGTGTTTTCGGAACCACCAGTCCTTTTTAGAACTATAGAGCCGCAGCAAGGTAACCGGGAAAAGTGAACCAGCGAGAGGGTTCAGCTGCTGAATCATCGTCCTCAGATACCACCACACTCTCCTCTACGAGTGGCATCGGAGCGGTGGCGATGGAAACTTATATTGAGGAAAACTATAGACTAATAAATGCTCTTGGGCACTGGGGCTTCAAGGGCTGGGTCCCATTGGCATCGGCTGCCGGACAGACTTGATTCAGGAGCTTTACTTGCTCTTGTGGGTCACCCATTGCACCTCCCACTGCTCCACAGTGGCTGTTACTGGTTCACCTAAGTACTTACTAAGACGTCTGTATTTCCTGTCACAGCCCCATGAAATGTAGTAGATTGTGGGCCTACCCAAGCACGACAAACACAATTTTTGGTATAGCGTCGGATGTAGCACCTGTAGCTGCAGCCGATGCACCTGTATCTTTCCGAGATCAAAACCCTCTGTTCTCAAGAGAGACTTGTGAGAAGTAACCCCCTATTCCTTCGCCCTCGCATTCCTCCTGGGAGACTGCGCTGACCAACTCAGAGCCGCAGGAGCAGCGTCGGCTGATCCAGCGGGCACGTGGAGTGGCGCGAGCCAATGGGGCCCAAAACTAAGGGCTTCACCCTAAGAGGAAGACTTCTTATTGTTGCAAAAATGAAAATTTTCCTCTCTCTCCGTATTTTTGGCGCTCGAGACGGTGATTTTGCAGAATTTCTTTAGCAAGGAATGTGATATCAATCGCGGGTGACATGGGGGACCGTTCGCCACTACTAGGTTAGAAAGTTCGCGACCTAGCGCACTGGCCCTCTCTTTGTCCTCTGGTCAGGCGTGACCCGGAGAACAGACGAAGCAGTCGGGGTTAGTTGGCGTATGCTTAAGTAGCCGTGCCACAGCTGCTGGCACAAAACGGGCCATAAAGAGGCGGGCCGCGTCTTGCGAGTCTCATATGATAAAGAACGGGCTTTCCTAGCGCTCCAGCGCTCTGACGATAAGGGCAATGGCAGAAGCCTCTCTCTGCCTCCGCCGACGAAAGGGTGCGCGTCGACAATCTCGTTCGCAACCTGAGGCGATCGTGCATTACAATCAAGACGTGATCTCGGCCCCCCTCATGGTAACTATAACCTCGTCGAAGTACTAGAGTCTAGAAGTACTACATACTAGAGTCTGATTCCATCTTCTTGCGGAGCCGCACCGCCCTGGTAAATAGTCTTTCTCAGTGCTTTACTGGATGCGTGCTTGTCAGTAGCGGAGTCACCGAAATGTGCTTCCTGGTTTCTCTAGGCATGTTCGCAAGGCCCTTGTCTAGGTGCTGTGGATGTGGCGGGATTCCCAGCCTGCTTATAATTGCTGCTCCCGCGGAGGTGCCGCTCAATCTGCCCCTGTGCGAGGTGCACAGCTCGGCATACGTTTTTGAACATACTGGTGGCGCGGTGCTTTCCCGCGTGCCACTCAGCGCTCACAGTACGCCACTTTTCGCTCGTTTTGCCGTGGACGAGGGATGTGATCCAGGTTTGCTGGTAACACATGTTACGTTGGTTTCCTTGAAGCGCAAATAAAACACAGTGCAAATATAGGCATGAATGGACACACAAGGCTTTCCCGTGGAGCGTCAAATTTCCTTCCCGCAGACCGAGTCGCTCCCTGCGCTTTTTCTGCCACTGCACCCGGCTGCCGTGCAAGCAAACCACCAATTAGCGCCTCTCTTTCCTGCTCACACGAACAACGTCGTAGCAACCAACGGAGGAAGGAAAGCTAAGGAGAGGGAGAGCTTCGCTATCCGAGTTTCATAGCAAAAAGTGTTGCGCATGTGACGTGCATCCGCAAAGACTAATTGCACTCCTAAAAATCTCCCACTTCTGGCTTCAAAAAATGTGACGCAACGGCCTCTCGTTAGCTTTCCTTCCTCTATGAGGCTACGAGATATGCGCACAGTCATTTTGTTCTCTATCGCGCCACCCTTCTCTGTCGGTCAGGGAAAAGCCGCGAGGCGGCAGCGAGCCGGCGCCTCGAGACATCCACTCTTGTCACGTGGCTCTCGCGCCGGCAATGTGTACAGCGTGCCGGAGTTTGCCGAGCGGAGGCGCCGACGGGAGGGACAAACGTGCGAATGGGTGGGAGACCAATTTTTCGCTGCACTCCGCAAAATCAAAATCAATCAGAAGCAAGCCGCGCAGTTCGGCGCCACCTGTCTGCAGGCAAAGGATTATAATGCATGGCCTCAGAGACTGAACAGTGGCACGCATGCCGTAGAATCTCGGAGGTCATGCCCAGGCAATTGGCCGTTTTTAGATGCGAAGTATCTTAAGGCGGAGCTCAATCCGGTGGTGGTGGTGTGCGGCGTGACCACCCTTACTGCGCATGCGCATACCCTCTCCACACCCCTCCTCTCCACTCACCCTATCCCATCCCCCTCTCCACTTTCCCTCTCCCCTCCCCCTCTCCCCTCCCCCTTTCCACTCTTCCTCTGAAACGCGGGCTAGACATGCCGAAATTCTCTCCTGCACAACGCCGCGATGAGCTCGAGCGCATGCGCGTCCCTCACCTTCTCTCTCCTCTCCTACGCTGCCCCCCCTCTCGCCCGCCTGTCGACCGTGTTCCCCGCTCGCCCTGTGAGAATTAACGGCCAGGCTAGAGGGAAGATACGACGCGCGTAGCGTCCCTCTTCGCGTTCCACGACGCGAGGTCGCTAGCATGCCCAACGAACGCCAACGAAACGCGATCGTGCAAGTGCTCCGGCTTCGCATCGCCTCATGGTCCCCTTTAGCGGGAGATGGTGTAATTTTTTGAGACACCGACAAAGCAGCTTGTGCGCACTTTACTATAAAATCCCACTTTACGCTGATGCTTGGGAAGCGCACGAAGGGGTACATTTCTAATTTTAGTCGGGCGGTCCACCCGTGCGAATGCACGAGTGATGTCCAGGAGGAATGATTAGCTGAAAGAGCAGACAAGGACACTAGCTATTGAAAGGAATGAACTAGTACTTAATCATGAACAGGGCATGGGCAAATACATAAATGAACTGAGTAAGAATTCGCGGTAAAACGAACACAGCAGTAAAGTATGCCCAAACTTGAAATGCAAACAACGCGTTATGCTACAAGTGGAAATGAACACACATTACGAAAACGAAAGAAATCCGTGCGTGTTAATGAAATATTATTCCACTCTTCATCCGCACCGTGTGTAGATAAGACGAGCTCGGCCGACGTAGTTATTATGCGCGCAGCGCACACACGATTAGTGGTGAGGGTAAATCGGAAAGAAACAAAGTTTCCTAGGGATCAGTCTATGAAGTGGTTTATGCAGGGTAGACGACGTGATGTTTCTGGGATTTGCTCGCTTGCTTCAGTGCTGCTCGCTTGCTTCGGTGCTGCTCGCTTGCTTCGGTGCTCGCATGCTACAGACACCTGTATTCGCTACTTAGGTCACTCCGTTCTTACGGAGAACGGCGAAGTTTGGCTTGACGAGGCAAGCCAAACTTCCTTCCCGAATGCCGCTGCTGTGCCCGGGGGGTCCCAATCCAATGGCTTCGGGCTCGGCGTGCACCAGCGAGACTCGGCGGCGCCGACCACGAAACAACCCACGCTCTCCTTCGAGAGAGGATGCGGTCATTCCGAGAAAAGGGCTCCGGCACACAGGTAGTGAAGCAGAGTGTGCCCTCAATGTGTCTGCATGCCAAATGCCAGAAACACAGACACCTGCTATGAAAGACGAAATCGGCTGAACGGAGCGCACGTGTTCACGGAAGTATCGAATGGAAAGAGACAACTCGGGATGTCAGGCTTTGCTGCCGCGTCCTGCAAAACGCGAATGGGAACATGTCCGTGCGCGTATGCCGCAAACGCACTCGTCGCGTGCCGCGTGTCGCGCGCGTTTTTGCCGCTAGTGAGGACGTGCCTTAATACGCTAGCCGAGCAACACACGCGGCGCGCCGCGAGCGGGAAAAGGCGAACCTCCAAAGCTGCCGAGCGGCAGCGTTTTCGTGCCGCAGAGGAATGAGTCCGTGAAACATTTCACGCGGCGCGCCGCGTCCCGCTTTCTGGGGAGACCAATCTGAGTGACTCCTTCGCCCCTTCCGTAATACACGCTTCCGTGATACACGGGAGGACCTGGCTGGGCGCTTATTAGATGCGAAGTATCTTAAGGCGGAGCTCAATCCGGTGGTGGTGGTGTGCGGCGTGACCACCCTTACTGCGCATGCGCATACCCTCTCCACACACCTCCTCTCCACTCACCCTCTCCCCTTCCTCTATCCACTTTCCCTCTCCACATCCCCTCTCCACTTTCCCTCTCCACATTCCCTCTCCCCTCCCCCCTCCCATACTCCTCTCCCATCCCCCTTTCCACTCTTCCTCTGAAACGCGGGCTACACATGCCGAAATTCTCTCCTGCGCAACGCCTCGATGAGCTCGAGCGCATGCGCGTCCCCTCCCCTTCTCTCTCCTCTCCTACGCTGCCCCCCTCTCGCCTGCCTGTCGACCGCGTTCCCCGCTCGCCCTGTGAGAATTAACGGCCAGGCTAGATGGAAAATACGACGCGCGTAGCGTCCCTCTTCGCGTTCCACGACGCGAGGTCGGTAGCATGCCCAACGAACGCCAACGAAACGCGATCGTGCAAGTGCTCCGGCTTCGCATCGCCTCATGGTCCCCTTTAGCGGGAGATGGTGTAATTTTTCTTTTGATGGTAGGCTCGTTTAGCGCCGGTTTGGCTTGGTCAGTCTGTCTTGCAGGCGTAGGTTTGAACAGAAGTGTAGGTGTCCACTGTTGAGATTAGCAAGGTCGCAGCAGAGCGGCAGACAAAAAATTGGCCGCGTATCTGCATGCTTCGCTGCAAATGTCGTCTAAAGACGATAGAAGAGGCGCTGCATGAGATATGGACGCCATTTGGCAATACGTCGGGAAATATGAGTGCTGTGTTGCGGGCTGGTAGTCCCGGCGCAGCAGCAGGCGAAGACCGGCTGGGACCAACGCGACTGGCGGGGACGCCAGCTAGACCGAACACGCGGTTTGGCGCGAAGCGCTGAAGCAGAAGAAACGTCCGCACTCAACGAGTACTCTCCACACAATCTTTTATTTACACGTCGCCTGCGTAAAACAGGAATGCCAGAGCGGCGCCCCATGGCATTCGTACAGTGCAATGCAGAACCGAAACCGAAACACAACAATGAGGTCGTGCAGAGGGCACGGAGGAAGGCAAGTTTAAGCGCAGTCGCATTTTCAGCGCAGCTTAAGAAACTAGGGTCTTTAGAATTACATATGTATGCATTTTCTTTAAACGAACACACCACCTAATACTTGCCTAGTGATGTTGCGCCTCAGATATGCGTGACATTTACTTTTTGATCGACAAGGTTCACAAGTATGAACAGCCGTACCAGTTCAAGATGGCTGGCCCTTGGGCAGGTGGTTCAACTTTGGCCGAGTGGCTGAATCGAGTGACGTGCCGACAAAAAGAAAGACGGACCAAAATTTCTCCGTTGAAGTATCCCAAGAAAGACTATCGTCTTTAATAAACTAGCAACACAGACATGCAGAACCAAACTGCGCGTGCCAGGCTTGCGCTTCAAGCACGCGCCGCTCATATTTATTTTTCTCTTCTGCAGCCGGGCTGAAGGCACCGGCTGAGGACGCGGAACATAATAGTGCCCGCGCATTGTGGCGTCGCTGGGCGCTACAGGACCTCGAACATGAATTCTTGGAGCCTGATGTTGTTGAGCTGCAAAGCTATCACGGCCTGCTCGAACCAGGATTCGAGACAGGAGGTCTTGGCCACCATAGCACGAACGTCGAACGTTCGGAAAACAGCTTCGGCCATCAACACTGAACACTGGCAGTTTTTCGCAATTCATGGACGGGAACGCCAGGAGCGACGAGCGCTGTCCGGAAGCTGCAATGAAGCAACATAAAGCTGAGCCACTGACTGATCTCTGCTTGCCGCATAGGAGACCTTCATTAACCAGCAAGGACGATGAAGATTAAAGCGCTGGGCGTTATCGTGTATCCTCTTCTCGATACTGGCTCAATAATTTCTTTAATCTGGGAAGTGATTTTGGAATAGTCCTAAGCTAAGAAGGTCTAGCTTCGTAACTTAAATGACATGACGCCACGGTTCATTAGCTGAAGACTGTGCATTTACGGATAACTTATAATGGGAAAACGAGGCGGTCACTGGCAAAGGCGTGCGCAGGGTTCCCCATTAGGGGGGGCAAAGGGTCGTCGCAGCGCCCCCCCACCCTTCTAAGTCAATGTATGGGGCAGATTTTGCGCCCCCCCCCCTCTTAGGTGACTAGAAGGGTCAATGTACGGTGATTTTGCGCCCCCCCCTCTTAGGTGATTAGGGGGGGCGGCCGCCCCCCCCTGCCCCTCCTGTGCGCACGCCTATGGTCACTGGTCCCGTGCAGCAAGTGGGGAGTCCTCCAAGCGTTGTAAGCTTCGCACCACTGCGGCACTGTATAGCACCACCCAAAAGCCCGCCTGTACCCATTGGAAACCGGCGGGTGGCCGGCCGGCACTGGGGATCGAACCCGGTACCTCCCGTAGTGGAAGCGGAAAACGAGGCGGCCGCGATTTGTTTGTTTGCCTGATCTTTGAGTACAAAGGCTTCTCGGCCAAGAGTTTCCTGCAGACGAGGGGCTCACGCTCGACTTTTCTGCAGGGTGACACGGCTTTCAAAGACAGTCCAACAACCTCTGTCGAGCAGACAAGCTTTGGATCTGCACAGAGGAAGGCGCAAGGCGCGGCAACTACGCACGCAACTTCGCAGTAATAAATCATGAAGTCGCTCCATGACTTCAAGAAAACGAGCCATCAGCGGAAGCATCTGGAAGCCGCGCTTAAGAATAATAACACATAATGTCTAATGACCAACATGCTTTTCTTGCGCCTGAACTCTGTGATATTGCGCATGACATCCGCAAGGAAACACAGTGTTCAGCAATAATGCATTTTAAACTATCGCGTCCCAGCGTTGCTTGATTGTGACTTTGGAAGATGTGACCTAATTCTTTCCTGCAATTTGGTTGATCAGGTGGCTAGCACTTCTCTCGAATTTTACTTATTTATGTATATTCGACGAGAAGATTACAACCAACTACATTTTTTTTTGCTAGAATAAAACTACGAACGGTATCAAAAACATCCCTGTGGCACTATGAGCAGCGACTGGCATGGCTAAGTGAGTAGAATTTATGAAGTTAAATTGGATGGATCGAAGTTCCTGCCCCTGGTGCGGAGGAAGCCCTACACTGTATCACATTACCTGGCGCTGCGCTAAACACCCCCCACATCTGACACACACAGGCACGATACCAACACACACGTTGGAGCAGTGGGAGGCGCGACTGTCCAGCTCAGACCTGGCCGATCAGCAAGCGCTGATCGACCAGGTTGAACGGGCGGCCAAGGCCAGTGGGGACCTCGACTGGGGCTCCCCCCAAAAGAATTTTTTAGTGTAAATAAAGTTTATATATCTCTCTCTCTCTGGACGGATCTCAGCAAGCGGAATATCAAGAAGTATTTTTCTAATGAATGTAGATCGGCGACACGATAAAAATAATGATCTATTTCGATTTCTACGGAGAATTGACATAGGGGTGATAACGCCACACCAGCCCTGTGCAAATTGTGTGTACAAATCATCACGTGGTTTTCTTCCTTACGTGTTGTTTGTTTTCCTCGCACAGATAGCTCATGCCCACTATGCTCAGCTGGCAAAGTCTTGGGTTGGCGACAGTGAACGAATATGTTTTGGGTGACACTGAACGAATACATTTCGCTGAACTGTTTGGGAAAACTGGCATGTCCCAAGTGGCTAGTGTGAGAAAAAAGAAATTATGATTTAGAGTGTGCTACGAATATTCACAGTAAAAGCAGCTAAATTGGCTGGGCAATCGCTTTGAATCCTAGTAGAAAGGTCCAAGGGAAGGACTGCATAGAAAATCATGGCGGGATTAGAGGGCAGAGGCGACGCGCGCTCAATAATTAGAGCACTCCTCGCATGCCTCTCTCGCCTAGCTTTGAGCAAATATAATAAAACCCAAATATGACCAAATTTGGAATAATAGAATCGCGAAATGCTTTTCGTCACAAAAGTTGGTGAAAGAGGAGAAAAAGGTCAATATCTTCAGGTCGTTCGAAAACATGACTAATGAAAGACTACATATGTGTTGTTAAGGTGTTTATTGGACGGAACTCAACGGCAATACGCAGTGGCGACACTCAAGGCAGAAGCACGGACTCCGAGCGCGCGCGGTGTTCAGAAGAGAACGACCTACTAGAAGCCTCTCGAGAGCGCAACCCATTAAACAGCACCAAGGTTTCGCCGCAGTATAAATAAAATTTCGAACTTAGGGGGCGGGGGGAGGTCGTGTCAGTAACTGCTCAGGATCAAATAAAGTTCGTTGTCTGTCTGTGTGTCTTAACATCCTTGTTAAAGCCACGTCTTCAGCTACCAAGAATGAAGCAAGCTGTTTTTGACTGCCACTTCATGATTCTAATAAAATACATTGGAATATTGCAGCAATAATTTCCAATATATATGCATGTGCACTCCGACATAAAGTTCGTTGTTTTGAGAAATACTAAGATTGTTCATCGGCATTTGTAAAGGGTACATATAACAAATGTCGGAAGGGCAACTAAAGCACGAAAGGGAAGCAACCTCAAGTATGCAAGCTTTAATGCCATGGAACAGGGTCAGCGTAAGCGTTAGCATGCGCGAGGGGAGCAGGAGGGGGGGGGGGCGCAGCCGCCACCCGAAATCATCTAAAAGGGAGCGCCAATTCTGCCCCATGCCTTTATCAGTCGGACCTTTAACGTCATTTATTACTGCGCGGGGTTATTGCTACACAGGTTTTTTTGAAAATAATGGCCACAATAGGACCTCTGATGTTGCATTCAAAGATCTGTTTACTCCCCACCTTTACCCCGGAACGCAGGGGACCAATGGGAGGCCTTTGTGATAAGCACGACATCGCTTGACTGCGGTGAAACGTGGCGCCACCTTAATGGGATACTAAAGAGAAACAATGAATCAGTTTAGATCGATAAATTGTGCTCTGACAACTCGAATGTCGTTAATTTCGCCATCATAGGTTTATAAATAGAGGAGAAAATCAAGTTCAAAGTTTCGTTTTTAAATTTGTCTCATTTTAAATTTGTTTCATTTTTAAATTTGCTCTGTCACTGAGGTTGGATCGGTCACTGCGTTGACTGATAAGGCAAACCTTCCAAGTTTAGCCTCACGCAGGAAAATATACAGGCTAAAATGTATCATTATCAATTATATAATGGTATGCTTAACATCGATCCCGGGCTCTACTTGCGGCCTCCAGGCAGAGCGTCACCTCGTTCCTCCCACCCGTACGTCGACCTTCTCTGCGGGTCAAAACAATTGAAGAGTGAAATAAACTAAGCCCGGAAATGTTCCATGGTGTGAATTCGCTCGCGAGTTTCGAAGAAAAGCTTCAGCTACTCGGTGTCTAATTTCGAGATTCTTATTGTTATGTATACTTGCATAACATCATTTCTAGGCTGCTGTTCTGTATTTTCTGATGTGCTGTTTATACATTTGTTTCTGAGTTCGCATTGTGCTGTTTGTACTATGCTGTTTATATATTTTCTATGCTGTTTGCTTATATTCTTCCAGTGTTGTAAACTTTCCCGCCCTGTAACAGCCCGAAGGGGCTCACAGTATTGAAAATAAACAAACAAACAAACAAATAAATAAATAAATAAATAAATAAATAAATAAATAAATAAATAAATAAATAAATAAATAAATAAATAAATAAATATAGTAAAACTGACATCCGATCCACAAGTAACGGATTAGGCACGCTTTTACCAGCTATTTCGAAACTTCCCAGGAACGCTCAGCAAACGACAACGGCATGTTCTGAAGAAGACAAGCAGCTGTCGTTAACAGGCCGCTTACGTTTATACTAAAAATCTAAATATAAATAATGTCTCGATCACTCTGATTTAACAAGGCGCTTACACGACTGCGCAAGAAATAGATACGTACTGCAACGCATATTACCGTCATAATTACAGCGTATTGACAAGTTATTAGCCGCTTATGCTTAATGAGATAGTCGCTTGCAACAACAAAATTTTACAGAGAAGTTGAATATGGCTGTTTGGTGGGATTTCTTCGTGTCCGGAGAAAAGAAATCTCAGAAATAAGTGAGCAAAACCTGGTCAATTTCCGTGGTGGAGTTGGAGGTGCACCCGCGCTCCCACGCTCTCAAGGGGAGTGTCATAAACACCGGGTTACACACCTATGCATGCAGAAAGTGAATATATCTGAAGCATACGAAGACAGACTCCCAAAAATAAATGAATAAACCAAAACAAACTTTGTGGGGGGTTGGAGTTGAACCCAGGCCCACACGCTCCGAAGACGCGTGTTTTGGCCATAAGGCTACAAACACGTGCTTGCCGCAAGTTAATACATCTTAACCATATGAACGGAAACTCCCTTCATACGAAATAAACCACATGAAAGAATAAACATAGGCGTGCGCAGGGTTCCCCTTCAGGGGGGGGGAGGTTCGTCGCAGCGCCCCCCCCTCCCAATTATGTCAATGTATGACACTGACATTTCGCCCCCCCTCGAGCCGCAGGCGCCCCCCCCCCCCGCCCATTATGTCAATGTGTGGGGCTGACTTCGCGCTCCCCTCTTAGGTGAATAGGGAGGAAGGGCGGCCGCCCCCCCAGCGCCCCCCCCCCCGTGAGCACGCCTATGGGAATAAACCATGTAAACTTTTTGCGGAGCTAGATTGGAACCCGGGACCCTGCTTCGAAGGAAGTGTCTTGGACACTGGGCTACGCATGCTTGCAGAAAGTAAATAGAACTGAACTATATGAATGTGCTATACCCACAATGCAGAAGAAATGTGAAAAAAGGAGAAAACTTTATAAGGAGGAGGCGCCGAATATCGCGGTAAGTTTTAGTGGTTGCGCGATCCTCTTTTTAAAGGGCTGCTCAAGAGGCACACTATCGCTAGAAAGAACACGCCAGGCCGTTGCACCCAATGCTTAACTAGACAATAAGAGAATGTTCGTACGTGTGTTGAAAATTCTGTGTAACCTATGTGTCGTGTGTTAAGCAGCTTCGCTGATCATCCTCTTTGACAGAGTGTAATGATTTGTGAGTATTTAAGTGAAGCTTTTGTAACTAAGAGACTTCGGCGGCGTCGTGCGCGCAAAACCTGGCGCCGGCGAGCCTAAATATACGCGGCCCTGAAAAGTGCGCCGGTCTCATGTGTATTTGTACGCGCCGTTTTCCAATAACTGGTGCTCTCTCGATCGTGGGCTTGTCGGCGATCAGCCATTTCTGATACAGGAACGTGATGTTTTATCGTTGCTATCGAGGTGACTTGTGATTTCACGTTGCCGCATTTCGTTGTTGCCAGAATATGAACGCACGATCGACGTTGTCGCCTGTAGCAACTGAAGTGTTGCACTGCTAAGCACTTGCGGGAAGGTCCGATTCCCGGCATGGAGAAAGGAAACTGTCAAAAGGGAGCACTAATAATAATATCTGGGTTTTTACGTCCCAAAACCACGATATGATTGTGAGGGACGCCGCAGTGGAGCGCTCTGGAAATTTCGACCACCTGGGGTTCTTCAACGTGCACCTAAATCTAAGTACACGTGCTGCATACATTTTCGCCTCCATCGAAAATGCAGCAGCCGAGGCCGGGATTTGATCCCACGACCTTCGGGTCAGCACAAACACCATAACCACTAGACCACCGTGGCGGGGCAAAAGGAAGAACCGCGCAATGCAATAGAAACAAAGAAAGAAAGGAGAAAAGGTTGTACATAAGGCACACAGGCCCAAAGCTTCACTTACCCTCATTTTTGCGATAGGGCAAGGGCTCCTGAAGTTTTTTTTTTTATTGCGATAGCAGTTATATGGACAGTCTCGGCTTGTTTTTGCCGTCGCCGGTGCCGCCGCCATGTATAAGTATGTATATATATATCTATATATATATATATATATATATATATATATATATATATATATATATATATATATATAAAAGCCCCCCCAAAAATACTTCCGAAGCGCGGAATCGAACCAGCGACCTCTCGCACCGCAGCGCGTGGCGCTAACCACTACGCCACAAAGCACAGATCCTTCAGGTAGCTAACGGCGAGCGTTATATACACACCCTTTACCGCTAGCAGGACTCACAGGCGGCAGGCGCTTATAAGCGTTTCTTCATTACCAGCGAGTAGGCAAGAGGAGCGCAACGGGCGCATCTAAAGTCGTCGGCCAGCTCGCTCGCTTCTTTTGATATTTGCGCAGGGAGAACCTTGCCCTTCCGCTGTCTGCTCGCGCAGCGCGTCCATCACGGGCGGCTTTTCTTCATATCGCATTCATTGCTTCGCCCTTGCGGCGAAACTGTGATTTTTTATTTTATGAAGCGCTTATATTAGTGCCGAACTTTAGTACTCCCAAGATTTGGAGCACCATCGAAGGCTCTAAAACAAAGCACGTCACCCTAAGCGTATTTCAACTGCGCTCTACGTATGTAGCTCTGCTGTGCTTCGGTCTCTAGCTTTTGGAAAACATTTTCTCGGAACTGCCCCTCTGTCCTTCCATCTCAAAAGATTTTTGCGTTTACAACAACGCAGCAAATGGCTGCTGACGCAGATGGTGAGGAAATAAGCATTGAACGCCTGGTAAACCTATCGTAGGCTGCCTCGTCCTATTTATATCAGAAATGTTGAAATACATCTTCGTTCTTATCGCTGATATTGGCAATAGTCTTCCAAGAAGTTTTACAGTTGTTGCCTTTTCCAAGTTCACCGGAAAGTTAGGAAGGTTGGTTCGTTCTACTGACGAGAACGGTTTCATTACTTGATGCGTAACAGAAGCTGATGGTCTACTTGGTGAGTCATGATGCGGAAGAAAAGCTGTGCGCTTGAAAAGTAGGCTTATTCAATCACACACACAAAAAAAGATCCTAGATAGAGAGTGGATCAACATAGACGTTATGGTGCTTTGCGAATCGCTTTTCGCGGAAACCTGACAGTAGCACACACTTTTGCAGCAAAACAAACACCAGACAAACAGAAGACAAGAAATATCAGCATAATAGTTTGACTGCTGATCCGAAGTTTGCGGGATCGAGTCCCGGCAGCGGCGGCCGCATTTATTGGAGGCGAAATGCTAGAGGTCCGTTCATATTGATTTTGGTACACGTTAAAAAACCCGGGTGTTATAAATTTCCGGAGCCCTCCCTTGTAATCAAATCATAGTTTTTGGTCGTAAAAACCCAACAATCATCATCATCATCACCCTCATTATTATTATTATTATTATTATTATTATTATTATTATTATTATTATTATTATTATTATTATTATTATTATTATTATTATTATTATTATTATTAATATTATTATTATTATTCAACTAGAAATAAACAAAGTCGAAGATAGCGATACGCTTTAACGGATAAAAATATAAAGGGGCAGCTGAAACGCCTCTATTTTTCAATAACAAGCGCAGGTCCCTACTTTTCTTTTTGCTTTTGCTTACCGCGTACAATATTCACTACTAATGGGGTGGGAACGAAGCCGCGATCCCTGCGATGAAAAGCTGGATGAGTTGAATCGTTAGTTCCGCAGGGAGTGTTCAGTGAGCCTCGTATTCAGGCACGTGCCCATCTGTCCAACGGGAACATAACAGCGGAAGAAAGCCCAACGAAATCTTATGAACCACGCGCTCCATACATAAAGTTCCATACGTAAGGCTACGACAACAACTATTGGGTTTTCGTTCACCGCGCACTGGCTTAAAGATGTAGTACATCCTCTTGAAATATGGAGCAAGAGAACGTACATAAAAGCGGAAATGCACTACAGAAGTCATGGAAGACACGTATCTGCATTGGTCACAAAAAACTCACAGGGTCTCTTATGCAACCGCCTCAGAACACTCGAAGGCAAAAGTCATATTTGAATATACGAACAGCGCAACAGACAGATCGACGAAGAAAACACCACGCATCGCTGTGTGGTGTTTTCTTCGTCAGTCTTTGTCTGTTGTGCTGTTAGTATATTCAAATATGTCCTACTAATTTGCCCAAGTTTCCACGCTTCATGGCAAATGTCATCTTCTTTTTCTTCTAAGTCGATGTATTGCACCTCCCGCACACCCCTCCGAAAGCTTTCTGCAACTAACGCGGTTTCGAAACGCCTCCAGGATGGGATGCATTGTAAGCTTTCTGCACCGTGTTTGGCCCTGCCTCCGGAATAGGCCCATCTTTCACCAAGCAGTGATGTGATGCGATGACGTCACCATGTGACGTAACATTAAGTGACAGCTCAGTGACGCCTTGATGACGTAATATGATGACGTTATCACGTGAGTATGATTTTTTGCATCACTCGCGTTGACGCCGCTGACGTGGGGCGCCGACACGGGGCGATGGCCAATCTTCGCGTTTGATGAGGCGTCTTTGGCTTTCGACTTAGTAGCACAGACTATACCAGTGTCGTACGATAAATTACTCTCCGAGGTGTGAAAAAAATCAAGTGGAACATCAAACTTCGGCAAGGTGTATGAGCAATGAGGAAAAAAAGTGTTCAAGACACTTCCAAGATTTGCAAGATTTCTTTGGTAAAGAACACGTGCGTTATAGTTTTTTAGGCACAGAAGAAAGATTGCTGAAGATAGCACCTTCAAGGCTTGAAAGTCATGGGAAGTATCATCCCGGTGTACGCATGGGTGTGCGCACAGGAGAAGAGGCGCATGCCCCTTCCCCCCCCCCTAGTCATATCTGTGGGCTCTATGTCTGGCCCGCGTCTCTGGCGGACCCCTCCCGCCATTCCTGAACGTGCATGGCTCTGGCCATGCAGGTTTTTGACGATAGCGGAGGGCTACAGGACCCCTGATGTAGCATTCCAATTACTGTTCACGTTTCATCTTTGCCTCCGTAAAGGCGGGGACCAAAGGCAGGCCGTTGTGAGCAGTTCGTCATTGCTTCATTTTTCGTTCGTCATCCATTGTCAAGCTTCTTTATTTTTCTTCTCGGAATCGGGGCGCTTCTCCGATACACCCCTTTCCCCCTTACGGGAACTCTTCGGACGCCTACTACGGTACATCTTTGATGACGGTGGAAATTTTCTGCAAGAGATCACAGCCCCCACGTACTTGCATTTTTGTCGAAGTTATCATGAACTTCTCCCCATAATAAAAGCAGGAATGTTCCGTCCACCCGGCCGTCGTTTGCATTGCAGATGACGTATGCGCGCTGGCTGAACATATGTCGTGCACGGTCATTGAAGCGAGTTAAGAACCTCGTTAAATTCCGAGAAGGTACACGTGATTGATCGCATAGTCCAGGATTGATAAGGGCGGCAGCAGGAAAACTGCCCTTAGAAATGTTGACAGAAGATTGTTTTAACATATCCAACTTGGAGTTTGTCGATTTCACAGTTTTTAAATTATTCGGCAGTGGAGACGCGGTGATATTTTTATCTGAGGCGAGGTCTGCACTGTTTTTCCTGCTGATGCTGAACTTTCTTCAGCATGCATGTGCAGAGTTCAGTTGTTCAGTTTAATGCCTTAAAGCTTAAAGACCCCCAGGGGGTTATTACATAAGGGGTGGTTACATGAAGAAGAAATACAAAGCGGTACACAATACAATGAATTTGTTATTATAAAGTTTTGTCAGTACACCACTGCAACCTTTATTACGCATCTTCGCATCTTAGCTCTTCACGTTACGCATCTTAGGTCTTCACGTTGACGATTATGCTAAGCCCAAATAGCTGCAAGTCACTGGTGTTACTTTTATGAAAATGTCCACAAATTAAAGATATACTTCCACATAACAAAATTAGCGTAGCTTGTACGGGGGGCGCAATTCTATAGAGACCGCTGAGCTGATGGGCCCCTAGGTAGTCCTGGCTCTTGCGGTTTTGCTAAGTCTTGCAAATATTTTCTTTCTTTCTTTCTGGATTTTTTTCTTTTGCTCTCTTCTCTCTGCTTGTTGTGTATGTCTTTATTGTCCCTGTTCAATTGTATTTCTTTCTCTATCTATTTCTTTCTATGACTTTCTCTCCCTTTTTTATTCTTTCTTTCTCTCCTTACCTCTTTCTGATCTCTCCTGCTCCTTTTCCTCCTCCTCACTCTCGCACCTGTCCTTCTCACACTCACTTCCCTTTCCCACCCCCTCACTATACTATATTATACAAGGCTATGCTCTGCTAACGTGCCTAGATAGCCGAGTGGTTAAGACGCTCGCCTTTGGAGCGTGGATACGCGTATTAGAATCTCGCTTCGCCAAGAAGTTTTCTGCCCTAGAATTTCTCTCTTTCTCTATCTCTCTCTCTGTACTCGTGGTCTCGCCCATCTGAGTTATTGAATCCCGCGCAGGAGAAATAGGCGCACGTGTTGTGGAAGCGAACCAAAAGATGAAGAAGAGGACGATGAGAGCGCATGCCACTTCATGATGATGATCATTTTCTGTTATGGGCTCACGAACTAACATCCGCCTTAAACCATGCCGCTGTTAAAAGTTTTGCACAGTTTACTTGTTTGGCCTTTCCAATCGACGACCGCGACCGGAAAGGCCAAACAAATATCGGCAAGTATACCGTGCGCTCGCACTCACGGATCCGACGTGCACGACGCTCATCTGCGACTCGAGACAAGCGATCAGAAACTTCGCCAAAGGATGGATCTCGCGACGAGCGGCCGGAATCCTGCGCAATAGCCAAGTCCATCGGGCGGTAGAATGTCAAACCAGACTCATTTGGTTTCCGGCTGACATGGGAGAAGTATCAGAGACTCAACGCAACCTAAACGAGACGGCACACGCCAAGGCGCGCGAGCTCACGAACCGCACCGGCCACCGTCGTCTATGGGGCAACACCAAAGACCGCTTGACCAGCTATAATGAAATTACCAAGGCCTCCTACCTGGCCCGCCGAACCTTTCCTCCGCCCAGCGACAAGCTGAACAGGGCGCAGGCGGCGGCCCTCAGACAACAGCAGAGGCGCACTTACCCCAACCCCGCTCAGTGTAACAGACTCTACCCGAGTACATACCCGACAAATATATGCAAGGTCTGCCACCCTGAGGTCGCCACATTAGCTCACATGCTCTGGAACTGTGACAAAACTCCGGAAGGTGCTAACTCCGGAACCCTTCCGCTCCGGTGGGCCGCTGCCTTGCGCAGCCCTGGCCCAAGCCTCGGCGACCAACTTTGGGCTGTCAAGTAGGCCCGCGAGGCGGCGGTGAGGCAAGGCCTCGACGTCCCCACGAGGGAGACCTAAAGCCCGGTCGGCGAAAGCCCTGCAGGACCATCAATAAAATTGTTACCAACCAAGTTTACTTGTTTGACTCACAAGCTAAACTATAATGAAGCACGGATAGATATCGAACATGGCAGCGCACTGCGCAGAAGAAAACATCATCCGATTTTCGATGACGCATTTATTTTAGGGTGATTGTCCATGAAAGTCGACATATCAATGCCGGAAGCGTATGCTGCGCCATGTGTGAGTGAACGAGATCGCTCCAGTCTAACACCCGCCTGTTTCAGGAGGTCGGAATGGAAAACTCTGAGCTGAAATTCACATCGAAGTGGCACATTGGCGTGTATACAACTGGAATCCTGCCTGGCTTTTTTGCTTGCCACGCGTTTTTAATTAAGGCTGGTTATTAGTTTGTAGTCTCTTAATAAGTACGATTTCTTCGTGATACTCTCTTTTTTCACTAGTGTCCTTCAACGAGCCAAAGTATTATGTGTTTAACTAAGAGTACACAGAATCACAGAGAACAGAAGATCACAGTAAAACATGTAAAACATGGTCAATATGCTAGATTGGGCCGAAGTAGTTATAGTTGTGATTGCAACTCGAATACAGTGTGCAGCAAGCTGTTGGCTGAAATACAGGTACAGTTGAGTGAGTGCAGAATAAGGGAATGCTCGTCCTTGTCTTTGCAGGCTACGGTCTCCCATTCGTCTGTGCTTCGTGTCTGATGACCGCATTGTCAAAGTGAAGGCAGCTTTCTCAAACTTTTTCACTGCGTTAAGCACTCGTGATGTCTGAAAATGCGTGGTCAAGTCCAAGCAGTGTCACATGTAGTATATATCAGTCATGGAATTGAAGACGCTCACGTCACAATAAGAAAGATTCATAACGCTTTGTTGTCCGGCAACAAAGGGTGCGTCCACCATTTTGAGCTGGGCACAGTCGCGGAATCGTGTGCTAGCGTCTTCACGAGGAGGGGCCACGGAGTGATCAGCGGAAGTCGTTGTGGCAATTTGTGGGCCTAGAAAATGCAGCCGATTCTTTCGACATCCACTGGCGAGCCGTCAGTGGGTCTTCATCGGCTGCCACAGACCGCCAATAAGAGAACCTTAAAGTTTTACGGGCTGAATACCTCACCCAGGTGTCAATTGCGGAAGGAGTCACACATTTTGCTACTTCCTAAACGTAAATTTGCTCGAAACCTTGCTGTGTTGTGACGTGCACTCCAGATCTTTGGTAGGACCCTGCACCACGTCATCTGGGGATGCAGCAAGGACCCTGCCCCAGCAGAACTCCTAGGGCAGTCCCCGTAAAGTACGGCCTGTGAGAGAACCCTCATGACCAAAAGCTTGGACGCCCAACACCAAGCTGTCAAACGCGCTGAAGAAGTGGCGACCAGGCACTGCCTGACAGCCGTCTCCTCTTTGGAAACCGCCGGCTTTCTGAATAAAGTTGCTTACTGCTGCTTTAGTAGGCGTTCGAGAAAATGCTTCGTCGCAGAGGAGATGCGAATGTCCAACTTTTAAAACGAGCTTCCTATGGAATAAACTGTTCTAGGTTAGTTACCCTTGCGACTACAAACGCGCGTAAGATATGCATAACGCTCGCGCTTTTGAAAGCCCCTTCACAGAAAGCATGCAGGTTATTTCTGCGCTCCATGTGCGACGCTGTGCTGCCTTACCTCCGTTCATTTGTTCAGCCATATGCATCTTTGTACCCTTTGCAGTTGCATATTTTTTTCTTGTCTCTTTTCGAAGGTAGCAAAGCGCGGACATACGAGCGGTGCGATGTTCTAATCGCGAGTTTGAAATGTATACAACGAAATCCTGTTTTCACTCCACGTTTATTGTGATGAGAAGGCGATATATCACGCGGATTTAGTATTGTAGCGACTACCGTAAACATTTCTGACGCGAGTACAATCTGTCTATGCATCTCCATTTGCAACATTCGCGTTCGATCAGTGTTGAACTTTCTTAGCCTCTCGTAGCGAGGGACACCTTCACAAAAAAAATTATCTAAATTGAATGTCTCCCCGCAGCTAGGACACTGTGAGCTAAAAAACCTATCCTAGTCTCGCCTCATGAACTGTTTATTCCCGGGAGTTTTCAACACCCGGTATCCTATCAGCAAGTAGTGTAATAAGTAGTTTGATTTAGCTGAATGGTCATTTGCGTTTATCGCGCCATAATATTGATGGCTTGATATATTCAACTCAAACGGGCCAAAGTACGCTATGCTTCACGCGAATCTGTAATAATGCGTTCAAGCTGAAGAAAGAATTGAGGCACAAATGTTACATAGCTCGCAGGGTAATGAAAATGTCGCAGGATAACAGACGTGCTCAGGCGCAACTACTCATTTCGAAGCAGATCGATTGCTGCAATCAGATGACAATGGCTGATATTTTGTAGTGTAAAACCCCAATAGATGCGACTGCTGCCATCACGCGTAGAGGCGGTAAGGCGAAATCCATCATCACTAAGATTCACGTTCGTTAGCGCAAAAGAGTTCCACAAATGTTAAGGGGGACAAACGCTGTTAGCGTCTGTCCCCTTTAACATTTGTGTCCTTTTCTGCGCTAGCGAACGTGGATCTTAACGGGAAGCAACTATCCTAAGTGATTACCTTTGCTCCATCATCACGACCGTGCACAGTGGCCGTGCCTTGTAATTCGCGAATATGTGCATTCGACGCTTGTGAAGTGTTCTCCGATTGCAGTTTGCCCAAGATGAGTCATATCGCAGTTAACTTTCATCGCTTCAAAAGCATACATAATTTTCATAAGGGCGAGGTCGCTTCATTTAAAGGTATGAGGAACGTGGCATAGTATCCACCCCACTACGTCCTCCATGCCCTTCCGATAGGTGGAAAATCCTTCTGTGCATACCGGCAATATCATCTGGGGGTTTTCAACGTACATAAGTGACAGACCCAGCTGATATTCATTCTGTATAGTACCTTTTCTGTAAGTTCCGGTGATCCAAGCTC
This sequence comes from Rhipicephalus sanguineus, assembly GCF_013339695.2. Taxonomy (NCBI): domain Eukaryota; kingdom Metazoa; phylum Arthropoda; class Arachnida; order Ixodida; family Ixodidae; genus Rhipicephalus; species Rhipicephalus sanguineus. The sequence goes on along the minus strand of NC_051182.1, from coordinate 101,702,607 downwards.
GAACATTGTTTCTTCCTTCTGGGTGTGCGAAAAGAATTATCGCGTAAAACACCCACAAGATGTGCATAGACATAGAAATCTTCATATAATTTTTAGGCTTACGTTATTATTAACCCATTACTTATTGCAAATAAAGTTGCCTTACAGGGCACAGTATATTCAGGTTCTGTACTGAAAGCTAATACAGCTAAAAATCTTGTTGAAGAAACAAAGTGCGCATTCATTTCAGATGCTGCTTCATGCATCCTCGCACAGCTTTATTACATTGGTGCGCTTCGCAGAAAACAAAATAAGTCAGCATGTTTACACGTTCCAGCGTGAAGCACCAGCACTTTGGTGGCATTACGATGATCGACGAGATTATACCGAGGACACCAATGGCCTTTTATCTCAAACATGGCATTTCGGTGCTTCTAAATTCATTTGCTTTTGTTAGGCAAGACAGAAGCTGGCGGCAATGCTCCAATTTGACTCGGAAAACGTGGTCAAAACAACGCGGGTATATATCTGAGGCCGCGCTTCGCGGGATGATTGTCGTCGTCGTATATGCATGTTTACTAAACGTAAAATGGAAAGCGTTATTATGTTCATAGCAAGCTTCGTCTTTTTGTTCACATTAGGCGATGTAAGCTGCACAAAGCCTCATAATAACGCTGACAAGGTAAGCTTATTGTGAGATGCAAGTGGCGTAGCTCCAATACCTTTCCAGTAGTCAGTGACATCAATTCATTCGTAAACATTGAATATCACTGTCAATGCCATAATTGGAGAAAATATGTATAGGTTCAGTTTCTTCTTACACTGTTTAAAGATGTTCTTTCTTCACTTGAAGATCAGCTTTAGATTACAGTATACGGATCACTGTATTTGTACATGAAAACATGGTAATGTAGTTCTAGCTATAGCAAAAAAAAAGCCTTGCTGTTTGCACGCCGACAATTCACAAATTGTGTAGGGTCTCCTGTTCCAGTTTTTTCGAAACTTTTTAGTACAAGCCGATTTTTTTGGTAGTTACCCCACCATCCCGGCTGTTTCTCTGTCATGTACATACGTCGTACCCACGAATGCACTGGATGCTGCACAGACTGGGGTGGGAGGAGGCGAGCGGGCATGACAAGCGACAAGATGTGTATTATCACGTAGTTGTGACGGCGAAGAAGGCGGCAGTCACACAGGCTATGACCAAACTTTTTACTGGGCGAAGGTGCACCCAGAAAATCAACTTACATTTACTATCATCACCACAGAAAAGTTCCCCAGTTACATCGCCATTGATATGCAATTGATATCAGCACTTGATATGAGCAGCTGGTACAAATTTAGTGTTGTCACAAACTTTCTCTCAATTACAGAGGCAGAAACGTACTCCTTAACGTATATGAGAAAAGACAAAAAGTAACACGAGTTTGCGTTCTATAAAAAAAATCATGCGCCAGTCAGCTTGGACAGCTGAAACGTGTCCGGATTAGGATGGCCACCATTTCGGCTTGAGAAGTTGCATGTATATGCGGGGCAACCCACTATGCTTTCAATATGAAGCGTTAATCTGGGAGACGTAATTGTTGGTGGCGCGTTCAAGTGCGGCTTCGATGAAACAGTTTAGGTTCGGTGCTTGGAGGTAATGGAGAAGGGTACAGGAAGGAAAAGGTCTCTGTGAACTCGCAAACGATTAAAAAATATGCTGAGGCTCAAGCACACCGCACTCAGGCACGGTGGTCTCTTTGTAAGTAGAAAACGATTCGCTGAAGTTAATGTAATGGTAAAGATACCCAATTATGGCAAGATTTCTTGGTTTCTACACATCACTGAAATTATCGACTTTGGATCATCTTCTTTAGGTAAACACAATATTTGGCTATCGCAGACATGATATCTGACACGTTCACAACTGGGAAGATGTTGCTGTCTATGAACTAAAGAACATTACTGCTTTTCAGCTGTTGAGGCAACGTGCCAAATATGGCTTGTCTAATAAAACTGGCGATCCCTTTCTTAAATTGCCTTGTGATTGTATAACGATGGATATGACCGGAGGGTCTACCTCTCCATACGACGTATTTATTGACTGCGCTAACAAAACACAGCGGTAAGTTTTGATTATTAAGGAAGGTAACCACCTTAACAACGGTGGCGTCAAATTGTACAGAATACAGTGTCCACATTGATTTAAACCTGAACATTCTAAAGAGGTTTCTCTGGTTCGAAAGGAACTAATAGTTGAAACAGGCGAGCACTGAGCATGGTGTTAGGTAATCAGCAAAAAAAAAAAAAAACGTTTTAGAAAATAAAAGTCTTATTACTTACAACCTTCGATGATGTCCCCTTGTTTCAACTACAATGCCCGCATTGTATTAATTACCCATACTTCTGTGGAATGAATATCGCTTAGAAGAACAGACTGTTGGGCGATCGACAAAGAAATGTACGTTCTTTTCGAACGTGTGAGGTTTTTCCATTTTGGCAAAAAAAAATCGCTGCCTACCATGCGAAGTTTATCAAATCGAAGTACGAAAGGTGCGCAGTAGTGAAGTAAGTAGCAGCTACAGCATGCGCAGCCAGAGGAGAAGGCCAGAGGGCTCGACCCAGCGTCTGCGATTGCTCCACTCCTTGTACTCAGCTTCCGGTTGCCACTGGACAATCGAGGCGGCAAGTCGGAAGGCACACAAAATGCGCCATATCAGATCCTCAGGAAGCGGTCGTTACTACTATACATGCGTGATCTAGGTGCCCTGAAAGGTCCTACAACGTTTCGTTGCCAAAAAAGAGGAGTGGAAAGCCAAAATCTACACTGCACTGCGTGGGAAAGCTCAGCTCTGAGCTTCGCCAAGCGGAAAGCTACCAACAATTTTCATTTTCTGCTGCTGCTAACAAGGATTTCGAGAAACGGTTTATCACTGACTATTCTGCGCCTCGCAATGACCAAAGCGTGCGATGGGATGTGGTTCCAAAGGAAGAGTCACCATTGGTTGCTGTACCAAAGCCCCTGGCTTTACTCGCCTACACTCCACCACATAAGATATTGCGGTTGTAGCATAAAATAATATTAAACCCTTATGCCAGATGTTTGCAAAGTCTTATTTTTACATCTCTTGCATTTCGGCAATCCGCAGACATTCACTAACATTCCTCGGCAGGCCCAAACACCGCACAAACAACCCACACTTTCTATTGAAAAGCACTGTCAGCTCCCAGGTGCGAGACCTACGAGATTACAGCCATCTCGTGGCCTTTTAAGAAATATTGTACATTGTCCTCCCTGATAGGTGCGCTGTCGACACCTAAAAATTACAGAATATAAAACTGTAGTTAGACTTAACGATTAAGTACTACAATGTGCTTGTGTCTTCATGTATATAACGCTCTGTTCGCTCCTCCTCATGCTTTAAGCAGTATAGAAGTGTTAATAACGCAAAAAGCAACATTCGTAACGATGTTTTCAGCAGCTTTGCTTGTACATATTGAGCTAGTAGGCGCACAGTAGGAGTGCGCCTACTCGCGTAATATGCAACGTAATCTGCACCAAGCATATATTATCGCGATAGCGTTAAAGAGCTCGTTTGAAAGACATTCTGGCGTCTACGTCAGTCGTCAGTGTCGGAGGTGGCGTCGTTGGCCGTCAGCCAAAAATCAGCGTTGTCCGTGCGCGAAAAATATTCAAGAATGCCACGCGATCGTTGTACTCTTGAAGGCCTTTGCCTTGAGCATCGCCTTTACAATCGCTTGGCTGGCTTCGATTCTCGGTGCATGCCTCAACCGTGTCGCGAGGAAAGGAACGTCTGTGCGTGTAACATTGGCCGTTTGAAGCTGTCCTAGAATGCCTACTGCAAGTACAGTTGCGCTGTGCCCACTACGCCATAATTCTTGCTTTTGCGAATCAGCGAAGGGCCCACTGCGGGTCCGCAAGGCAACGCACGAACCTACGCAGCTGCTCACTTAGCTGATGCTTTTGCTGACGATGATGATTAAACATGTCTGAGCGCTTTGTAATGGGTGGGCCTTTGAAACACCCACTAGTTGCGCTATTAACATATTTTGACGCCTGGCGCGATTATGCGCTTCCGCCACGCCATATTACACGCGTTAATCAGGCTCTTCTCGCTACGTGACAATCATATAGTGTTTTTTTCCGAAGCAGTTTCAAGCAATGACGTGTATCTGTGGTAGAACAGCTTCTTGCCACGCAGATAGCCTGGATCCGATAATCACTAGAACTAAACATTTTTAATATATATTTTTTTTGCATCTTTCTCAATTTTTCGGTCACGCAAAACGCTGATTTTTCACTCACAACGACGCCGACACCGGAAATTCTGCCTAACGAGCTCTTTAACGCTATCCCGTTAATAAAAATCTTCGGTTCGAGTGAGAATTGAACCCAGGTCTTCTGCGCGGGAAGCAGGCGTTCTAACACAGAGCCACGCTTTTAAATGAGACTGCGTCGGGAAAAACAAGCTCTATATGAATGTCATGTAGTGGGAGGAGTCTCCTTAAGGCATGTCGTGGCAGGAGCGTACAATCGCACCAGGCATCAAAGCATGTGATTTGCGGAACGAGCGCAGTGGGTGTTTTAAAGGCCCACCCATTACAAAGCGCTCAGGCATAATTAATCATCATTATCAGCAACAACGTCAACAAATTGTGCAGCTCCGCATGGGCGCGAAGCACCTCTGGAACGCACTTCGTAGTAGTGCGCACTTCGCAACTCTACTTGCATTACGCATTCTGGGATAGTTTGAAACGGCCGATGTTACGCGCACTGACGTTCATTTCCTTGCAGCGCGGTTGAGGTATCCACTGAGAAGCGAAGTCAGCCAAGCGATTGAGAAGGCGATGCGCACGGGGCCTCATTACGGCATCACGTTCTACTCTAGAATGCAAAGTTCAAGCGTGCTCCAACTTTTTGATACTACTTATGAAATGTTGGCATCAACAAAAATCGCTTTGTGCACTATAGAGAAACACTTCTGCGTTTTGTAAAAACAAGCTTTACATCAGTTAATCATGCTCTATCTTGCATGTTCCCGATTCAGCAATACCTCATTAAAGAATCACTGGTTTGTGTACTGCCTTTTTGATACCTGCGCCTAAGTGGGGTCTTCTACAGGGCTGCCAGGTTTGGCTACTTTTTTAGGCCGGTGGTGGCTGAAAAAATGTCTTGGCTACTTGGGTACTTTTTGGCTAGTATCTTGTTGCCTCAATTTGAACCGGAGTATCAATATTTTTGGACGTCGCAGCCAATAACGATCGAGTGTGCGGTGTGAAAACATGGTGAGCTCCCAAAATTGAATTTGGTGCTAGTGCTACACAAACGAAGAGACTTTTGGATATGTGGCTGGGACTCGAGGGAAAACTGTTGCATGACACCTCATTTCGCAGGTCCGCTATTGATGAACGCGACTTTAAACTGTAACTGGAAGTGAACAGGCCAACTGAAAGCTCTTCGCATCGAGGACTCTCTGTACTCATATAAATTAGAATATCAGACGAACTACCCTTGTCGTTTCTTAGGAATAGGTACGGACTAGAACACCGCACGGGCCATGATTCTCGGCCGGGGCCCAGCTCGAGCCCGATACTCGGTGTAGTTTACTCGGCAGAACCCGGGCCAGTGACTCAAGAGTGAGACCCGGGTTCCGCCCGAACCCGAGAAAAATTTCACCTACCCGGCCCGGCGCGGCCCGAGCGCAGATCGGGCCCGACAGGGGCCCGAACCAATAATGTAGGTGGTAGCGCCCGAACATGGGATTGACAGCAAGGCGTTTTAAGTAGCAAGTATGTACGTTTTGTTGGCGCATGCTACGCTAACAATTCTGCTTTAATCTACGGTAATTCCTTGTGCAAAGGGCCTCACTGTGGCAACAGTTGACCGGACATACCGGGCATAGGATGAACTGTCATACGGCAGCGGTATGCTGTGCACATTTTTTGTAGTCTACAAATACAATGCGAATCATGAAGAGCGTTCGGTAGCAGATATTGCAGCAAGAAAAGTGATTTGCAGCAAAGTTCACTTTCAAGAGGGAGCGCAGTACGAATAGACGATACAGACAACACAACGCTCTCTTCCCTTTGTTTTTATTGCGCGCTCTCTTGAAATTTAAAGCATTGTCTACCGTCAAACCCAATCGTGCATCATTTTGGATATGTAGCCCTTGTCTTCAGCATCGTAGCACCCTGGCACGGCAAAAAAAATACAGCAAAAAAGCCAAATTTATTACCTTTGCTGTAAATACGCTAACCTAGATAAACATTAGCGCAGCTTGCACTAAGTCGCGCAAGGCAGGGTGACAGCAGAGCTGCTGGGCATCTAGCTGGTTCTGGCATGGCTAAGCTTTTACCCTCTCATCTCTCTCTTTAACACTCCTTGCTATACCATACTATACATACTATACCATACTATACATTCCTATACCATACTACACATGCCTCTTTTAGATGCGAAGTATCTTAAGGCGGAGCTCAATCCGGTGGTGGTGGTGGTGGTGGTGGTGTGCGTTCTGACCACCCTTACTGCGCATGCGCATACCCTCTCCACACACCTCCTCTCCCCTCTCCACACCTCCTCTCCACTTTCCCTCTCCCCTACCCCTCCCCACTTTCCCTCTCCCCTTCCCCTCTCCACTTTCCCTCTCCACTTTCCCTCTCCCCTTCCCTCTCCACTTTCCTTCTCCCCTTCTCCCCTCCCCCTTTCCACTCTTCCTCTGAAACGCGGGCTAGACATGCCGAAATTCTCCCCTGCTCAACGCCGCGATGAGCTCGAGCGCATGCGCGTCCCCTCCCCTTCTCTCTCCTCTCCTACGCTGCCCCCCTCTCGCCCGCCTGTAGGCCGCGTTCCCCGCTCGCCCTGTGAGAATTAACGGCCAGGCTAGATGGAAGATACGACGCGCGTAGCGTCCCTCTTCGCGTTCCACGACGCGAGGTCGGTAGCATGCCCAACGAACGCCAACGGAACGCGATCGTGCAAGTGCTCCGGCTTCGCATCGCCTCATGGTCCCCTTTAGCGGGAGATGGTGTAATTTTCTTGTTGTGTCTGTGTCTTTCTATCTCTTTGTCCATCTGTCTATTTCCCTCTCTCTCTTTCTTTGTAGTTGTTCTCTTGCCTTCCATCTTTTCCTCTTTTTCTTCCATTTCTTTCTTTTGCTCTCTCTCTTTCTCTCGTTGTACTCGTTCTCCCCTCGTCCTTTCTCTCCTCCTTAACCTCACTCCCCTTTCCCACCCCCTTGCTATACCATACTACACAAGGCTAGGCTATGCTCTGCTAGCGTGCCTCGATAGCCAAGTGGTTAGGATGCTCTCCTTCGGATCGTGGGTATGCGGGTTCGAATTCCACCTCGCCAAGAATCTCTCTCTCTCTTTTAACACGAAAGTGTTTTATGCCGGGGTCCACCAAGATTTCAGTGACGTATTTCCGTCACGGAAATGACGTCGAAAAAATTTACACGATCAGATGGCAAAGATAAAAATATCCCTCAACGGGCATCGAACCCACGACCGCTCGGTCCGCACCGACAGATTCCGGGCACGCTATCTACTGCGCCACGGCCACAGACTCTCGAGGCTTTACAAACGCGCCTTTTATATCACTCCCAGAGGGCAAACGCGCCTTTTTTACGCAAACGCGCCTTTTTTTACGCTCCCAGAGGGCAACACCACACCGCCGGTCGGCGGCGTGGTGTTGCCCTCTGGGAGCGTAAAGTATAGTAATTCTTCATTACTGTGGCCTCCGCGATTAACACCTGCAACGCGTTACACGTCCGTCCCATTGGGCGCGTTTTCAATAGACGTTCAATTTTGTCAGTGCCTTAACACACCGCGAGGTGGCGACCTCAACCTAAGCGTCTAAAAGCGTCTGCCTCGCTCATAGCATCAAGCTAATCCAAACAAAAAAAATGCCCCCACCTCCCCGAAGGGAATCGTAAGGAAATGCGAATGCATTGCTTGCGCCGAGAGAGGGTACCGTTGCCGCCAGACACCGTCAGACCGTTGCCTTCACTGACTTCTGCCATCGCCTTGAGAGGCGCCCAACCAGCGAACGGTCGAGAGTGAGGCGCGAGCGGACGGGAGAGTGGGGCGCCAGCGTTCTCGGCTCGGCGTTGGCGTTTCACAGCGGCGTCTCGAGCACACATTTCCGGATGTTCTTGAGAGGCGCCCAGCCAGCGAACGGTCGAGAGTGAGGCGCGAGCGGACGAGAAAGTGGGACGCAGGGAGGAGAGAGAGCGAACGGCGAGAGAAGGAGCGGCGAAGCACTGCACCTATCCTCTCCTACACTCTCTCGCACCACATGCTCCGGTTGCTAGGGGGAGGATAAGCGCGTGCACCCGCAGCTGTTGCTATGGGAGAGGGCGCCGCGGACAACGCCGGACGCCTGACATAGCCCGACTAAGAAATGCATTCGCATTTAAAATAGCTCAGCGACGCGCGCCTGCCTCACCTGGTTGTAACACCACGTTCCCCGCTCACGCGCTCGCCCCGAGAAAAATCGCAGCCGGGCTACCGGGGCGGCACGACGCGCTTTGCGTTTCCCTCTAATCCGGCCGTGGTGCTCAGTCACATTTTAACATGGCGCGGGATGGCGACCAAGTTCTGCGTCCAATATGCGACGCTCTTCTGGCTATCACACCTCGTTCTCTGATTACGTTTGCACTGTTAACTACTACAGCTCTTACAAGGGTTTGTTTAACCATTCAACATGAACGTTGGTCGTCGGGATGGAAATGTATCACCAATCATCAATGTGGGTGCATCAACGTTAAACGGTGCCATAGCTGCCAGACATCAATATACATTATGCAAGCTCTCTTATATTAATGTACAGTAAACATTCAGTTACTTCTGTAAGGGCACGCTTTACTTTCGTTTTATTCCGATTCCTATGACGGAGGGATCAACCATCTTTTTCTTTCATTCTCGCTTTCTTTCTCTCTCTGTACTGGTTCACTCGCCCATCAGAGTTTTTGCGTTCCACGCCGGACAAATGGGCGCACCTGTTCTGGGAGCGAAGCTGAATATGAAGAAGAGGACGAAGAGAGAGCATGGCGGTTCATGACGATGATGATAGTTTTCTTTCTGCTACACACGGCCTCAAGTATACCGGCTGTGCTGTAAAAGTATAACGGACTCCGTGCACCACGTGTACTTTCCGAAATACGTATAAACAGCCGAAAGGACGAAAAAAACTATTTGTTATAGCATTACTTCCACGTATCACACCACTGTATATACAGTCTATAGGTCCGAATAACTTTTATTTTTATTGATTGTTTGCTGCGTTTCTTGCTTGCTTTTACTACAATTTTTATAGCGAAAGCCGTTATGAGATCACAACAAGGGCCGTTCTTGGCGCCGTAGTTGTCCGCCACCGCCGCCGCCACCAATATCCCGCTATCGGGCAAAATAAGAAAAAGAAACGAAATAAACAAATACCCAGGATGACGCGAGGTTCGAACCTGGCCCCCTCTGAGTGGGAGCCCAGTATTCTATCTCACAGCCATGCCGGTGCTTAGAATGCTTTGCAAGAAGACCCTATAAAGGCTTGCATGTCGGGAAGGAACCACATTAACATATGTAATGTAGTGCGGTAGAAGAGTAAAATAACAACCAGGTGTCACACAACGCGAATTCTGAAACCAGGCGTCACACAATACGAACTGCCCGATGAGTGGGTTGTTGAATGCTTCCTACCCATTACAAAGGGATCTGCCATAATTCTTCGTCGTCATCAGCCACTGCATCAACAAAGTGCACATAATGTCTTACAGGTGTTTAGCGGGTACCACGGTTCTCCGCAGAATGACGAAAAATTGCATAGTGGCTGCTTCCCTACTTCACAAAAATTATGATGATTTTTAGCGCAGTGGGTTCCCCGCAAGTGCACTTCTATTGGTTGCCAAGGAAGCCCATAAGGATCCCATGATCCATTTCCTCGGGGTCTCAATAAAGTTGATTCCCCTCTTTCTCTCTTTCTCACGTTAACGTATGTTATAAAGCGTGGTGGGAGAGTAAAATAACAACCGGGCGTCACACAATGCGAATTACGTAACTAGTGGGTTGTTTAAAGCTTCCAACCCATTACAAAGGGCTCAGCCATAATTCTTCATCGTCATCATCAACCGCCGCATCAACAAACTGCACATAATGCCTTACAGATGGTACCTCGCTTCTCCGCAGAACGACGAATAATGTCGTGGTGGGTGCTTCCCAACTTCACAAAAATTATGATTTGTGGCGTTGTAGGTACGTTGCGAATTTACTTGTATTAGTAGCCACAAGAGAGTTTACAACGGGCTCTAGAAATGCCGCTCTTCCAGCTTTCGCTGTGACTGTGCTGCGCTTTCCGCGCAGGCCGGGCGTCTTTTTACACACTCCCCCCTCTAATGCCTTTCGTCTTGAGAGAATCAATAAATGAAAATGAAATTAAATAAGTATTTTGTGGCATAGTTTACATTTCATTGCTTGACAAGGTATTGTGCGAAAAGTTAAATTATCAAGAGATTCCGGCTGGGCGCACGCCATGCTCTGATATCCTGCCACACTAGTGTCCTGAACTGCTTGCGCTAACCGCAGGGGAGCACGAAATCTGCCTTGCGAATCGTCAGATTCCGCCTTGCGAATCTGTCTTGCGTATTGTGATATTGCGAATTGTCAGAACTTCTCAGACTTCCACCACTGGAGTGAATTTCGGACGTCTCTGCGGACTTCTGCAGAATGAACATAGTTATCCAGCTCGTCACTCCATTTCTCTTGTTCCCGAACGTCGTGCCACTCTTCAATATAATATATAAAACTCCTCGTTGAGGGCCTCTCCTTGCAGGTTTCAGCAGTGCATGTATGCACGGTCTGTACTGTGCTCTTTATTTATTATATTATGGTGTGCGCCTTGATAAGTATGTTGTACCGGTAGAAGGTGGCGATTGGACTAGGCGGGTAGGACTGGCATGAGGTGGACGAAAAGATTTCGATCTATTTTCGGGGTTCGTTCCAGCTTGGTAATAAAGGCGCTAATAAGCTTCTCAACGTTTACTCATTGTATGCATATGGTTCGAAGTAAAGATACACCACCCGGTACAGAATTCGTAACTGTCTTTTTTCAAGGTAGATATATCGTCAAGTGAATATGGTTTGTCCCACATTTGGTTTATTGGCTCTATGCTATTCCTGAACACTCCAACGATGCTGTAGCAGTATCACGTAGCTGTTACGCCATATAGCAGAACACGACGAAAGCTCAGACGTTAACAATGTGGCCACACAAAGCAGGGTATACATGTCTGTGTCGCGTCACATGACCGCTGGGAGTCGTGACGTAGCCACCGAAAAAGAAGGTGTCTTTATAGTGATTTCCTGTAACGAGACTCTGCGGAGACCTTTTGTTTTAGTGGACTGCGGAAACTTTCAAGAAGGTTGTCTTGCTGTGGAGCTCTGTGACCGCTCTTCCGATCTTAAGTTATAGATATCACTTTATCATATAAATTTATTATAATACATTTATTACTGCAATTAGAAAATGATATTCCGGGTATAGAATAAAAGCGAATGCAATTAATGAAGTACAGAATAGGGAGATCTTAACTATATAAGCGCCTCGTCTATTGAGTAGCCTCATATGCAAGAAGCCACTTGTCTCTCTCATAAAACTACTCCAAATAGTTAGCCCCACATAAAAGAAAGAGTTTTTTCGAGATGCAATATGTGGAACATAAATGTATGCACAACGTATGTGGAACAATCTTAAGAACTGAGCAACATCCAAACCCGGCCCGACCCAAGCCCGCCACCTCAAACCCGGGCCCGACCCTAAGCCCGGAGCTTCAGGCCCGAGCCCAGCCCGGGCCCGCCGTGAAAACTATTTTACCCGGCCTGTCCCGTGGGGCCCCCGTGGGGCGCCCGGGTTCACGAGTACGCCCGAGCCCGTGCAGTGCTGTAGTACGGGCTGCCACTCGAGAATATTAATTGTTCGGACTTCGTCATCACGCGAGAAACGATTGCGAAAGTGACTAGAATATATGTTTCATTCTAGTGGGCCGTCCAGTGGGCCAGGGGCGTCGCCGAGGACCTCGGAAGATGTTCCTCGAACGGTGAATCCCTGGCAGCCTAGCCCAGGGCACAATAACAACCGTTGGGCATATAAAGTTTATTCAACTCAACTCAGCAACTGTGATTTTGAGCACACGCATGCAGTGCTAATTTTTTATTGTCACTGGTGCTTCTAGTCATTTTAAGAAAACATACGCAAAATGCGTGATGAGAATGTCAATTCTGCAAAGCAGAAGAAACTTCGTCATCCTGCATGAAATAATTGCTAAAGTCCACAATTTATGTTTTAATTCGAGAAATAATGATTTTTAGGGTTCCTGCTGAACTTATTTACCTTTGCACAAAAATAATATTATCTGGGGTTTAACGTTCCAAAACCACTATATGATTATGAGAGACGCCGTAGTGGAGGGCTCCGGAAATTTCGACCACTAGGGGTTTTTAACATGCACCTAAATCTAAGTACATGGGCCTCAAACATTTTCGCCTCGATCGAAAATGCAGCCGCCGCGGCCGGGATTCGATCCCGCGACCTTCGGGTCAGCTGTCGAGCGCCGTAACCACTAGACCGTGGCGGGGTCTTTCCGCAAAAAGGCTCATGAATTTAGTCGTCAGTTTGCGCACACACGTGGCTTCTTTTGGCCGATTTTACCGCTCTTGGCCCAAGTTGGGTACTTTTGGACTAGTTTCTAGGCTCTGAAAATAGTTCTTTCTAACCGGATCGCGCTGTTTTCAATCCCTTGGGCCTGGAAACAGTACGGTCGAAAGCGGACAGCAAGCTGGATTGTCCGCGGGGCCCCTTTGCCATAGCAATTACTTTTATACATTTAATGCAGCAGATATTGTTTTAAAGCTTGCCTTTACTTTCGTCTTGCCTTTTTGTATTTTGAGAAGTGTGAACACTGTGGTATGTCTCATTGCTTTGTCCCAGGATTGTTGATATACATAATCTGCTTTTACAACTCGGTCGTTTCTGAGGAGCTGCTACAATGTGGTCGCCAACTTCCTTGTGCACAGTCCCTTAGAAATGCGTTTGAACTTTTTGGAAACTATAGATTATAATTAGTAATTGCGGTTATTTGCAACGTTAAATATCCAACCGCAGCTTTTCGCGACCTAGTGTAAGCCTGTGTAATCATTATCGCCAATACCACCGTGTGAAAAATAAACCTTAAAGCGGTTTTACTATATAATAAGGCGTCAACACATCCACTAAAAAAACATACGGCTGCGAAATGTTCGAAACCATGCCCGGACGGCAGTCGATACTTGCTGCCTTCAAGAAACTGTAGGCAACACAAACAGGAAAAGACCTTTCGGGTAAAGGAAAAGGAAATGATTTTAATGTAATTCACATAATTGCACCACCCTAAGCTTTCCCATACGTAGGATAATAATAGAATTTTGCATAGTGGCCAAGAGAGAATGAGAGAGAACAAAAATAGGAAGGACGATAAGTGTGACAAAATAAGCGAATATGCGTTTCCTTGACGACATCACTTTTGTCGGTCCTTTCAAGTTTGCTTGCGCCAAACGTGACGCTCATGCTTTTGGGCTATGTAAATAATATTACAATTGAACGGTCCTTGGCATCATGAACTTAGAGGCAGTGCACATGCTGCACAACTTCTGGGCTTAGTATCGGCCTCCACTGCATCCTTAAAACTTATGCTAAAATTCATAACCAGGCACAGAGTATTCCCAACAGGCAATGCCTCTGCCGCCATTCCCTCGACATCAAAAAGAGATTCATCATCTGCCGCAGCCAGAAATATGCTGGCAGGTCATCACGGTGGCAGATGGAAAGCCAGAGGCCAAGCCCAGCACATGGCCCACAGGTATAACTGAGAAACATCATTCGTCGGCGCTGCTCCGATATCACTTGCCAGGTGACATTTACGCTGTCAGCGTAACTACTCTTTCCAAGAAAAACAAAAACGATAGCAACCAATCTGCACCCCGTACAACAACACTAAGGACGACGGACGACCCGTTCTGTCCGTGCCGTCACCTCGGAGAAGGCAGAAGAAGCGGCTATTGCCCTCGCTGCAGCGGCCGGCTTTGCCCCCACAATCAGCAACCCAAAGACTGCCATATCCAGCTTTGCACGTGGAATCGTGGCCCCAACCACGCTGCAACTACTGCACCCATTACTCTCAACGAAACAACACGAAAGTGAAGAACCATGCCCGATTAGATTGATATGGGTCTCGGCTGACGTAGGGAACCCAGGGAAGGAGGTGGTCCGCCAATCTGCTCGAGGATTCGTCACCTGAGCGGTGGGTCCCTTCTCCTACCCGGGGGACATGGTGTGCGAGCCACTGGCCACAAACCGCGACAATGCGTACTACCTCGCAAGACGAGCAAAGCCCCTGACTCGTCCCAAGCTAAACAGGAAACAAGAAGTAACCTGGCGCTGACTCCGAACGAATTCTTTTCCCAATAAAACAATACACGGACATTTTTACACTGCCAGAGTGAGTTAGCAACAAATTTATAATGTCATGATACGCCCCCAGAGCTCGCTATGTGGGTCTGGGGGCTATATAGCCTCTCTAGATGATATTCTCTGGGACTGCAGCGAGGACCCGCCGTCACCAAAACTCTTGGCCGCTCCCTCGTATGAAGCGTGCGAAGCAATACTTTGTGATACTCCGTGACCAGAGCCTAGCTGTTCAGCTTCTGGCCAACGGAAGAACCGAGGAGGTGGCTACAAGGCATTTACTTGTAGCCATCCCTCCCTACACCAAATTGACTAAACAAAGCTGTCTTCTCCTTCACATCTGCCGCGTTTGCTTTAGATATAAGTTTACCTTTCTAAGTTTCTTACCTTTGCACTTTTAAGTTTAACATTTTTTCCAACATTATTCCAGGAAATCACCACCGCTTCAATCCCGGAAAGATATCTGGTAAGTTGCGTATATTGCGAGTATAAAACGATCAGCTTGTATAAGTGACCCATAAAATCCCATTTATTCTCCTGTTTAACTGAATACTGAACAGAACTTTCTCAAACAACCAGAACAATGCTGAAAAATGCGGGCATTACGAAAACATAGATTTGAGGCTAAAATTTCATGTGGAGGCACTTGTGGGAAAATTACACCCTCAATAGAGCTCCCAAGAGCTTGCTGCTAACTTGGAAGGCTGTGTGTACCTTGTGTACAAGGAAAATTTTGAAACTTAACTTATTTAGGCAACTGAACATTGTGTTCAAAGACAGACAAAAATCTTACTGGCATACGGGCACCGCTTTCCATGCGCCAGTTTTTGATGCTTACAGGGTTGAATGAGAGCATGCTATATTTCGTCTCACGCCTGCTCTAGACATTTACTTTTTTTAACTCATGAAGAGGCAGGTATGGCGGCATCGACGCTGAAACGATGAAGCCATACTCTTCAAGTGGTTGGGATTGGTCAGCCATCGCATTAAGAAACGTGGATGATTGTTATTGTGGTTGATTTCAGTTTATGGTGAGTCACAGGCTAACCAACGCTTTTTCTTCGTTATGGTATATTGTTAGGTACTTCGATTCTGTACATTCAGAATGTTAGCAAGGGTTTAGAATGTTGAGAACGGTTTGGAAAAGTGGTTTCTCACATAGCGTTAGTCATAGATTTCGCAGCGTACATAATACAAAATTTCCTTCCTCTTTCGGGGCAATATTTCACGCGGTTTAAATGTTATACACTCTTTTGTTACTGACTTAGACAGCTGAAAACTATAACGCATATTGCGCCCTTAGAAAATCAATGTTATTTATAAACAATAACTGTGCAGTCCATTTAGCTACTGCCACTAGTGGTGACTTACTTGGCTATGAAAGCTCACTACAACGGCGAAATGTGACAGCGGAAAAAAATTATTACGCATGAAAGGGTCCCCAAATCAAGTTCCCGTCTAACAAGCCTGTGGTCAGAGCAGTGCCTAAGTTCTTGAGTTCTACTTTGTGGCATTTAGAATGTCCAACTTAGGTGCATATTCCTTCTGCGACAACTACAGTTTAGTTTGCACTCACCAAAAGTCAGTGAGCACGATAAACAACAGCGGGAGCTCCTCAGCACGCAGAAAAACCCATTTCAATTCTATCTGGAGTTATACGACAACGCGTTCAGCGTTCACAAGGTAACTTATTCTCTACCTCTGTATAGGACACCCACAGGAAGTTAGTCCCAGTTTTCGAAAAGGGAACTAGTTTAGTTGGACGTCTGCGTTTGCACGTTACATGCCGAAGTGGACTGTTCTTTGTCGTAGTTGAAACAACAGGAGCTTCATAGAACGTAAAGTAACGAATGGAAACCAAGTTTCCGTCAATATTTAATTCAGCTAATAGCGTGAATTCCGTACAAAAGCAACAGTTCCCATTGCGCATGTTGCCAACGTCATAGGGTACAAGGCAAAAAAGATTCAAGAATTCTACGTGGTAGAAACATGGAAATATCTGAAGCAGGGAAGCCCTTTGTAGTCTCCACTATGAAATTATTTCGGTGATCGGTTGCATGCTCGTCTTTACAAGCGTCTGTAGTTGCCAACTATATTGTGAGACGTCGTAGTAACTATTATTTATGCATTACTTTTTCACCCAGGGAAACACTGCTCTATATAGCAGCCACATCTGCTACTCGAGGTTCATCAGTTAATAATACTATTACTTTTACGCCTGGCGAAGATAATAGCACCGGTAAGTACGGCATAGTCTTTTATATCTTAAGGACACGTATTGTGATATAAACATAATAACACAAAAAATTAACTCTAACTGACATGATAATATTTCTAATAAATGTGCAGTAAGCGCTTTTTAAAGGATTTGGCAAATGTTAACTTTGCCTAATCGAAACTGAGTCAGCACTTCGTCGAAGAATTTTGAAAAAGGTTGTTCAAATCGTGAAATTTGTATTGAACATGAACACAACAGCTGAATGTAGAAGAATATGTAATACGTAGACACTTAATTGAGATAGAAAGAACATCACATCGAAAAAAAGAAGTATATATATTTCTTTTTCCGATATGAACTCAGCTTCTAATATATATATTCGAAGCTGAGTTGCATTTCCGCAAATATAGCTCGGGGAAGATCTTTCACAACACCTGAGGTACAAAATTTTTGTTAGAGAGTTTTAGTTCAGAAAGCTGCTCGGAATAACGGGTTCAAAATGCGCATATGCAATACGCTAAACGGTCACACAGTGTTTAGCGTGCCCGCGCCATTTTTCTGACTTAGCATTACTGTACCTGCGTGGTTTATGTAACGCACGTAAAACATGGCGGCGGTTGCGGACGCCCGCTTGGAACTGTATTTGGCATTGATGTTGATAGATTCAGTTCGTTCGCAGCAAATGACTGTGTAAAATAGTTTCCCTAACTCCCAGGATCGACGACAGAGCATTACGAGCAACTTAGCGTAGTTTCAAAGATCAGTTCCCATTTCGAGCGTTCCTAGGCTTAACAAGAGAATGGTTACAGATTCTCGTTTTTCGTTCGTGGTTGATATTTATTTATTTTTATTATTAGTAAAACCTTATAGTATCTCTGCATTCGTGAATACAGGCGAGCCTTTTCGGTTGTTTTTTTTTTTAACTTGTTCTTAACGCATTCATCCTCCTCAAGGGAACGCCGCGCTCACAACTTTGGCACTTTAATACTATTCAGCTGTAAGAAAGTTCATTTTCTGCGACGCACGTTTGCTCTACAATAACATTCTCTTAATTCGCGCTATCACGCTAACCTAAACTAAAACTGCCTTTTTACTTAGCGGAATGGCTCAGTATGCATAAAGTTTTGATAGTTTAGACCTCGATAGCCGGAAGCATAGGCTTCCTGGAAGCCCCGACGTGTGTCAAGCGTGCAAGTGCACATGCGACGTGACTTCGCGCGTGCCTGCGATCATTGAGGGTAACTAAGGAAATTTTGCGTATATTCCGCGTTGTGTTTTATTTCCGTCAGCGCCTTTTTTGGAAGCCATGTGTATACGCGAGCTTAAACAGTTTTGTGCGTAAGCGCCCAGACGAACTAGAAAGGCGCGCTCACTGAAGGCTCGTTCACACCGGACGCGGATCCGGAAAGCGGACGCGGATTATCCGCCAAAGCGGAAAACCCGTGGCCGCTTACCCGGATCGCTCTTGGGGTGCTATGCAGGATGGCCCGAGTTTGGCAAAACTCGGAATCTTTCCTAGTTCTGGCGACACCCCCTTTTGAGCGAGCTAACAGTGCGAAAAGGTGAAATCCATCCCTCAGCACGCGCTGCGTTCGATTGTTTACGTTGGAACGCGGCGTCACGTCAAGGGCGGTCGGCCAAGTTGGGTGGTGTTCTCAAAGCAGAGGCATCTTCTTTCATTTGTTTGTCGTTCCACTTAGTGCAGAAGTGCACTCATGCAAGAAAAGTGTGAGAAGCCTTTATTAACGATATTTTTTAGAGGTACAGGCTGTTTAAATTTCTTTTCAAGCACTTAATGTCTGCCCTAAGTATCCTTTAGAATAATCAGCACCGCGGTCTCTGAGATTAGCTCCGGCCGAGCGAGTGACAACACCGCGGCCGGAGCTAATCGCCGAGGCCACGTGTGTAATCATGATCGGCCGTAGATTCTAGTGCGTTGATCGACCGGTGCGCGCCGTCTTCGTCCTCTTATTATTCGTCTGCTCGCTAACCGAGCACATGCGCCCGACTGATTAGCTAGTTGGCTAGGCGGTATGCCTAGCCAGGACATGCTATGACCAAGCCAATTAAGCAACATCTTACTAAGACCATGCTAGCGAAGCCGTGCGAAGCTAAGACCGAGCTAATTATGATCATGTTAATTAGCACGACGCTAATTAGCGGCTCAATAATATTACCAAGCTAATTAGGACCCTAATCACGATGACTACACTAATTGTGATCATGATAATTAGAATTATGCTAATCATCTTCACACTAATTAAACAATGGCTATTATATCTGAATTATTAATGTCGTCTTAGTTAGGTCATTACCAATAAAGAAAGAACTATTCAATATGTTAATTAAGGCCTAGCTAATAAATAACACGAATATTGACACCGAACTGACACGGTCATTACTCTGAAGCAGGCCAAGCATACTGAGTAGACGAGCCGCGTAATAAGCTCGAAGAAGCTAGGTGACCACAAGCTCCTTCGATAGCCCCAGCCTTACACAAGTAGTGCAAGCTGACCAAATTATTTTATATGCAAAGAAGCTGCTGAGTAGCGTCCACTGCATCAAACACTTGACAGGCACACCGGTACTATAACAGTCCCGAGTTGAACTGGGGCCTTTTCAGAATCAACGAGTTTGTGCCCGAGTTCGCACGTCAATCAAGTTGATTGACAGACGCCCGCGGCGAAGATCGGGTCTGCCCACCGCGTTTGCTCTTGTGGAGGAGCAGTGCTCACGGCGCAACGCCAGGGAGTGGCACGATTAATCTATCAGCTTAATCGCACAGATTATGCACAGACGCACAAGAAACTAAAGGTTGTATCATTACGTGGCTACGATGTTTCGCATTCAACTTCACCGCGCTTACGACGTGCCACTCACAGCCACGAAGCTACGACGTGCGGTATAGATAACGTCCGCATATCTTAATAGCCGCGGACTGCAACTCTCTCCGACAAAAAGTGCAAGCCTGGCATTCACGAGAAAGTCCATGGCTTGCTACCCTGTATTGATTGACGGGAACGTCATACCTTCTGTAACTCACCACAAGTTTCTCGGAGTTATCATCGATCGTGATTTATCTTGGTCGAAGCACATCTCTGCACTAATCAAAACTAGACCGCTTTGTCCATGTCATTCGCCATATGTCTGTAAAATTGTGGGGGCCATCGAAGTCATCTCTACTACAGTTATACCAGGCACTTTTTGTTGGATACCTCCGCTACAGTGCTCCTGTTCTTTCTCGTGTTTGCACATCTGCTGTCCGCACACTCGAGGGTGCTCAGGCCCGCGCCCTCAGAATTTGCCTAGGAGTACCTCGATGTACTTCTATATGGGGTACTATTATAGAAGCAGGTGCTTGTCCAGCTCGTGTTTATCTTCGACACGAGCCACTGCGAGTACATCTGAGGTTATTGACAAGGCACCGAGACCATCCGCTGAGAGACATTATTAACACATGGCCCAATGCTGCATACTCGGAAGCTGTGATGTCGCAGCATGTTCTGCTGCCTTCGAATTATGCACCACAAGCGACTCCCGGAATACCTCTCTGGACGATGCCTAAGCGGATCGTGCGACTCCCGATTCCAGGGATTACCAAGAAGTCGAAAATACCAACCGCTGGACTTAAGCATTTCGCTTTACCGTGCATTGCCTATATGTACGGATATACGGTGCATATTTTTGCTGATGGGTCTGTCACGCAGACCTCCTCAGCTGCTGCTTTCACGGTACCTCACATGGGCATCACGAAACGCTTCAAGATAGCGCATCTGACATCATCTACTGCGGCTGAGCTGACCGTGTATATAAGATATAAACCGTGTATATAAGACTTAAAGGGGTCCATGAACCACTTATGCAAGTAATCATCGAATAACCCTAGTATCGGAGTTTATTGCCTCACGGATAGATTGTGTTTCTCGAATCGGCCAAGAACAAGCGGAGCTTCAGGGGTTCGTTGCGCGGTTTAAGCACTCTCTCTCTTCCCTCGTACCGACGAGCATGCTAAAAGGGACACAGGGAGGCATCGTATGGGAGAAAGCAGTTTTAGGGGCGAAGCTCCTCTTAGTCTAACCTTGTCACGTCTCCGTTGTCCGGCGTAACCACCTTTGCAAACTGCCCACTACTTCGTCTTTGCAAACATCCCACTACGACCCATCACCGATCCTTTGCAAACTGCCCACTACTTCGTCTTTGCAAACATCCCACTACGATCCATCACCGATCCATTACTTCACCGACCATAAAGCCGTTATAATGAAAAGGGAACGGAAGCCACCTTTGCAAACTGCCCACTACTTCGTCTTTGCAAACATCCCACTACGATCCATCACCGATCCATCACTTCACCGAGCATAAAGCCGTTATAATGAAGGGGGAACGGAAGCCACGTCTAGCTACCACTTACGATTAATAAAATTTATCGTATAAATATATGCAGTGTTTGTCACGTCTTTGATCATGTACTGGGCTATCGCTTTGATTACTGCTGGGCGAAACCACTGAAAATTTCACGGTGTAACCATGATTGCTTCAGGAGCTTCGCCCAAGCTCTTCATCATTCACCCGTGGATATGCTGTGAATTTTTTTCATTTTTTTCGTACTGTTATTCAGTGTACCTTTAAAGCTCAAGGAACCAGTGGGAATCGTAATGGGAAAAAACATTCTTCAAATAAAATATGCCGACCAGTTGCCACGAACGAAAAGGCTACGCCAAGGCACCACGAATACCGAAAATTATTTTTTGGCTGTGCTGCAACCAAAATAGGATTTTCCAGTTGTAAACTCGAACTCTCCATGTGTCCTTGAATTTACGTTCTCCACCTCTGAATACTTCGAAAATGCTTTATAGTGTGCTTCTAAGGATTGCAGGATACCATAGTGTTTGGTCGAATATTTGCACAAACCAGCATTTTGCAATGAATACGGAGCTCGGATTAAGCGTTCTTTTTATTCTGAACATAAATTTTTTCCTTTGTTTCAGTATCATCTCAAAGCGCGATGTCGTTTGAACTATTATACGCTGTTGACAGCAGTTGTTTCGTTCTGTTTCATAAAACTACTCCTACTCCTGAGACAAAAAGTGAGTTGGAAATGGCTGCTACACTACTATCTACATTTGATATTGAAATAGCGGCTCCGAAACAATACTGAAAATATGACTGTTTACGGAATTACGTGTCTAATTTTTTTCCCTTATCAAAGTTTCGTTTTTTAATAAGTTAATTTTGAAAACAAAACACAGAGGAGAATGTGTTTGACAATTTAGCGCCCCCCCCCCCCCCAAAAAAAAAAGAATACTAAGATGTTGACGAACAGAGTGAAGCGCACAAGATAGAAATAACTAATAATTGTTGGGGTTTTACGTCCCAAAAACACGATATAATTATGAGAGACGCCGTAGTGGACGGCTCCAGAAGTTTCAGCCACTGGGGTTGTTTAAGGTGCACCTAAACCTAAGCACACAGGCCTATAGCATTTTGCCTCCATTGAATTGCGGCCTCCGTGGCAGCAACTCAATCCCACGACCATCGGGTTAGCAGTGAAGCAACATAAGTTGTAGAGGCCAGATTTTTAGGCATTAAAAAGGGTGTTTTAGGCGCCATAAATAGGCAGGCAAGACAGCGTTTTAGGCATCTAATATCGTAAATATAGGCAGAATAAATTGTTACATGAATACAAATAATTTCAAAGGAAGACGTGCGCGACGTCTATTTACGACAGGAAAACAAGAAATGTTATTGTTTAATGTGGAACAGAGGCACCAACAGTCGAACGCAGACGCTTGTAAATGTCCTTTGTCATGTACGCTTTGCAGAACGCGGTCTCCCCGCTTATTCTGTAGCCTGGTGAGTCGAGCGTCCGCTGTGCAATCAACACACACCTCTGTGCCTTTCTTTTCGGCATGACTGAGAGGGTAGAGCAGGAACAGACATCCAGACCGCTATAATAGCAGAAGAAGTTGATCCTTCCTACTGGCCAGGTCGAATCGCGTAGAACGAGTTGTTCCCCAGGCAGTGAACATTTTAACTCTTTCTCTACCAATTTTTTTACCAAAAACGGTACAAATTTAGGGTTTTATTCACCGATTTTAATCTACGTGGCTTGAAACAACTAAAAAACTAAAATTTAAAGGCGCTTTGTTCACAAGATACAAGAGAAATAATTTTTTTGAAAATATGCAGAGGATTGGCTTCACTGCACTGCACCACGGAATGTGCTCTAATCTCTCCTGTCTTCGGTGCAGAAAGTTAAAAGATAAGCGCAGGTTAAGGGCGCCCGTAAAAAAAAAACGCTTTAGACCCGTCGGTGGGGGTTTGTTTACACCCTGGTTTACACCCGTGGTTCTCGAATGGGGCCCCACGGAGCCGTGTTAAGGGTTCCGTGGGAACCCAAAATGTACTGGAAGGCGAGTTTTCCATTTCCAGTTCCAGGTCCTGCTCCAGGAACTGTAGCAACATTCTGAACAAGATAGCCTCGGCGGCCCCAACGCCTCAATTAAAACCTAAGCCTCCTAGCAGCAGAGAAATGGGACATATGCTTAGGCTTTAACCTAAGCCTCCCACGTTAGGCTTAGGTTAAAGCCTAAGCATATGTCCCATTCAACAATATGAATGTCTTTCCGCACTTCACTATTAAGAAAGAACGCAGGAGAAACGGAAGAGCAACGCATACTTTCGCCAAAAAATTCCGTTGTCTGTTCACGCATTGATAATAAAAAGTGCGAATTGTGCGACTTGCTGATCCTGGCAACGACACTGCAGAAGCACACACACACTGCATGATTATTTTATAGGGTATATATTGTCACGTGGTCGTGACGTCGACGAAGGCAGCAGTCAGCACGTCAGAGATGAAACTCTTTATTTGGCCGAACTTGTGGCCGGGAAACAAACTCAAACTACACCTATACACTGATAGCGGCGAACAGAGCGTCGACCGTCGATCAACTGACAAGCGGTGAGGCGCGTCGGCATATAAACATGTGCCGTCGAATATTCCAGCGTTATCGCTGGCTGTCGTGCAAATTCTAGAATAAGCTCGAGTGTGCTCGTCTTGCGCGCAATCTTAACAAAACGATCTACAATGATCGCGAAGCTTCTCGAACAATGAGGCGCGGTTCGCGCTGAGCGTTGCTGACAGTCTTTGTGGCCGAAAACCGAATAGAGCAAAAGTGATAAAGAAACGCACGTGGCAATATTATTGGGGCACTGGCCACGACAGCGAATAGAGAAAAATGAGTGGCCTGGGCACGCTCATTCTCGGGGCTCATTCTCGCCCCGCCACCGGGGCGAGAATGAGCCCCGGTGGCGGGGCGGTTCAGTCTTGCCCTGGACTCGGATGAGTGGCGAAGTCATTGCCTGCGAGTCCTCTCTGAGGGCTCCAGATGACCACTGGTCCTGAGCCCACAGTTGGCGCCCAACGTGGGGTGCCAGTGTGGGATACGACCGTGCCTCAGTAGTCCTGTCCCGCGCTCTCGGTCTTGAATTCCGCCAATACAACCAGCCTGGAACACCCAGGAGTGCCCTGCATCAACGCACCGGTCATGAGCACAAGCCCCTCGCACAAGACACGTACTTCATCCTCTTCTAACTCTGCACGGCGTCATTCTTGCAGCCATTTTCACAATTTTATCTTGGTATATCTTTATATTGCACTTTAACTGCGTACATTTCTCTATCCTATAAGTGATCATAATGTAGGCAACGCATGGCCTAAGAGCGCCAGTGTAGTACATAAGTACTATGAAGCCTTGGATGGAGGTTTCGAAGGGCGTGCGCACATGGCAAGCGTGTAACTAAACCTACCCTGACTTCAGCGCACTTAGAATGAATTGAATTATAATTTTCGGACACCATCATTACTGCCTTTTTAGAGTTCCTCTGTGTAAATCTTTGATGTTTCTCCCATCTTGGGTTCCCAATACCATTTTCATCTAGGCAGCTTTCGTCTAGTAATTCATATATTTAATTTTATTTCAGTTTGTGTGAAGAATGATGCCGCGTAAATTTCTTGCACATGCCTCACATTATTACTTTTATTCTCTGTGCAGGCTGCTACCTCTGGAAAAGAATTCAAAACGATACTTGTCCGGTTTCCACTATAAATAGCACAGCTTGCGATATTAAGTACAGGAATTGCCATACCTAACTTAGCCAACAGTAACAGCCACCCGTGACTTTGCCATTGAACAAGGAAGAGGAGCCTGTACAAATATAACTTCAAGCGTCGAAATTTCATTGGTGACCCTTTGCCGAAAAATGAAGGACAAAATGATGGAATGACAAATGACACAAGGAAATCCTTCCTGCCCACATGCCTTTTTGAATTAAATGTTGTGCTTGTGAAAAGAGAGCTTTTTTTGCAAGAAATTGCGCTGCGTTTGAAGCAGCCAGATCTTTGCAGGGATAACGTTGCTTTCGAAATTAGTAATTCTTTTCAGAACAATAGAGTCGCAGCAAGGTAACCTGGAAAAATGAACCAGCGAGAGCGTTCAGCTGCTGAATAATCTTCCTCGGATATCATCATACTCTGCTCTACGAGTGGCATTGGAGCGGTGATGATGGTGATGAAAGCATCTATTGAGGAAAAATACAGACTAATAAATTATCTTTTGTATCCTAAGGGTGGGGCCCCAGTGGCTGGCCTCCACTGGAATCGGCTGCCGGCTGGACTTGATTCAGGAGCTTTATCTGCTATTCTGGGCCTGAGCTGGCAGGTTGTACCTCCCATCATAGGCGCGTGCAGGGTTCCCCATCAGATGAGGCAGAGTGCCATCACAACGCCCCTCCCCCCGCCCCCCTTTGGTCGAGTGCGATAGACAACGTGCTTCAAATACACAAAAATGAAAATGGAGCAGTCACTTCATTCTCACAATGGACGGCCTTTTCTCTCTGGCTTTCCGAGAGTAAAGATTGGAAGTAAACAGTTCTTGGAATTCAACATCAGGGGTCTTAGGCCGCCATTATCGCCAAAAATCTGCTCGGCCATAACCCTGCTCTTTAAACAATAACGGGACAGGTGCGACTAAGTAACACGATGGGGCAAACTTTGCGCCCACCATACAGTTTCAGGAGGCCGGAATGGCAAACTCTGAGCTGAAATTGACATCGAAGTGGCACATTGGCCTGTTTAGGACTGGTATCGTGCCCGGCTTTCTTCCTTGCCATGCGTTTTTAATTAAGGCTGTTTATTAGTTTGTAGTCTCTTAATAGGCACGATTTCTTCGTGATACTCTCTTTGTTCACTCGTGTCCTTCAGCGAGCCAAAGTATTATGCGTTTTGCTATGAGTACATAGGATCACATAGAACCGAAGATCACAGCTGAACATGTGGAACATGGTCAGTCTGCTCGATTGGGCCAAAGTAGTGATAGATGTGATTGCAACTCGAATACAGTGTGGAGCAAGCTATTGGCTAGAGTACAGGTACAGTTGAGTGAGTGCAGAATAAGGAAATGCTCATCCTTATCTTTGCTGGCTACGGTCTCCCAATAATCTGTCCTTCGTGCGTGATGATCGTATTGTCAAATTTAAGGCAGCTTTTTCAAACCTTGCCACGGTGGTAAGCACTCCTGATGCCTGAAAGTGCGTGGTAAAGTCCAAGCAGTGTCACGTGTAGCAGCTATCAGTCATGGCATTAAAGACGTTCACGTCACAATAAAAAAAAATTCGTAACGCTCTCTGGCAACAGGGGACGCGTCCAGAATTATGAGCTGGGCACAGTCGCGGAATCGCGTGCTAGTGTCTTCACGAGGAGGGACCACGAAGAGGCTCAGCTGCAGTCGTTGCGGATAGTTGTGGGCCTAGAAAATGTAGCCGTTTCCTTCGACATCCAGAGGCGACTAGTCAGTGGGTCTTAATCTCCTGCCACAGACCCCCGATAAGACAACGTTAAAGTTTTACAGGCTGAATATCTCACCCAGATGGGAGTTGCGAAAGGAGTCGTGCATTTTGCTGCTTCCTAAACGTAAATTTGCGCGAAACCTTGCTCTCTCGCGACGTGCGCTCCAGATCTTTGGTAGGACTCTGCATCACGTGATCTGGGGATGCAGGACCAGAACTCCTAGTACAGTCACCATCAAGTAAAGCCTGGGAGAGAACCCTCACGACCGCAAGCATGGACGTCCAGCTTCATGCCGTCAAACGCGCTGAAGAAGTAGTGACCAGGCATGGCCTGACAGCCACCTCCTCTTAGGAAACAGCCGGCTTTCCGCATAAAGTTGTTTACTGCTACTTCGGCAGGTGTTCCAGAAAACTGTCAGGTGTTGGCAGGTGTTGCAACTTCTAAAACGAGCTTCCATTGAAATAAAATGTTCCATGTTAGTTACCCTTGCGACTGCAAGCGCGCGTAACATATACATACTGCGCGCGCTTTTTAAAACCCCTTCACCGAAAGTATGCACGTCGTTTCTACGCTCCGTGTACGACGCTGCGCTGCTTACCTCCGTTCATTTATTTGGCCATAGACACTTTTGTACCATTCGCAGTTGCATGTTTTTTTTCTTCTCTCTTTTCGAAGGTAGCAAAGCACGGACATGCGAGTGGTGCGCTGTTTTGATCGCGAGTTTGAAATGTATACAACGGAATCCTCTTTTCACTCCACTTACGTTGTGATGTGAACGCGATATATCACGCAGATTTATGGTTGTAGCGACTACCAGAAATATTTCTGACGCAAGCACAATCTTTGTATCCATCTCCATTTACAATATTAGCGTTCAATCAGTGTTGAACTTTCTTGTTTGCTTATCGATAGGCGTGTCTCAAACAAATCCCACGCCAACTCCCTTCTGGTAGCTGTCTAAGTGACGCATGAACGTCTGCTATTGACCACCTCCCCTTTCATTGTCGCATACCTCTGTGTTTGGTGTTAATATCAAGAAACATTGCCAGAGGAATTATTAAACGAAGAGGTGTGGTTGCAGCAGCGAAATGTTGAGGCCTTCATGAGACGACGATGAAGAGAAAAGTAATATGCTCTTTGTTCCCGATGACGTCTAGTGTCCTGCGCTTGTACTCCCCTCGTTTGTTCGGCGTTGCGGCCTTTCCTACAACGTCGCTACCAGGCGGTATTGTAGGAGAAGGTTGAGCGTCCTCTAACATTTATTTCAGCAAATTAACTTTCCACAACACCAAGAACGCCGCTCTTGCCACGAGGAGACTCTTCGTGAAATGGTGAAATGAAAACTGTACAAAAATAACATGCACGAGGTGATTCCAGGTTGAAGCTTCCGCGCTGTCTGGACCGCGATTTGAGAACGCCTGCTGGTGTGTACATAATTTTTATCGGTAACATGAGAATTGTGCCCCAGCAGAGCAGCAAGCTTAACATGAGGAGGCTCAGAAAATTTATATAACAAATGTGGCGAAAATAAAACAAAAACAGACATTGAAATTCACCAGCTTTTGCAAAACCATATAGCAAGATATGTAAATGCAAAAAAAAAGACAGAAGCTCAGGGGAAGATGGTAACTTGAAAAGACGAGAAAAGATCGTCAATACAAGGTGTCACTGGAGCCGACGTTTCGACCAGCAGACTTGCAGGCGTGAAGAAGACAAGTCCGCTAGTCGAAAAGTTGGCTGCAGCGACACCCGTGTTCCCGAATTTTTTCTCTCTTCAAGATATGTAAAGTGTTTTAACGTGATAGCGTTAAAGATCTCGTTTCGCAGAAATTCCGGTGTCGGCGTAGGTGTCGGCGTTGTTGGTTGTGAGCGAAAAATCAGCGTTGTCCGTGAGAAAAAAATCGACAAAGATGCAAATAAAATAAACAATAAAAAAATTCGGTTCGATGAAAATGGAGCCCAGGCCATCCGCGTGGCAAGCAGGTGTTCTACCATAGAGCTACGCGATTGCTTGAAACTACTTCGGAAAGAAGCACTATATAAATGGCATGTAGTGGGAGGAGTCTCCTTAACGCATGTAATTTGCGTGGCAGATGCGTAGAATGGCGCCAAGCGTCAAACGTGTGAATGGCGCAGCGAGCGGCTGTTTTAAAGTCCCGCCCAATTGCAAAGCACTCAAACATATTTAATCATCATCATCAGCAAAAGCATCAACAAAGTGAACAGCTACGTAGGTTCGCGTGTTGCTTGATGGACGTGTAGTGGGCCCTTCGCTGATTCGCAAAAGGAATAATTATGGCGTAGTGGGCACTTCGCAATTGTACTTGCCGTAGGCATTCCAGAATACCTTGAAACGGTCAATGTTACGCGCACACTCCTTCATTGCCTTGCGGCACGGTTGAGGAATGCACCGAGAACCGAAGGCAGGCTAGCAGTTGAGAAGCCGGTGCGTACGGGGCCCGATTGCGCTATCGCGTTCTAGTCTTGAAGTCCAAGCTCAAGCGTCCTCGAAGTTTTTTTCGCTGAGGTATGTAGGAAAATAGCCGGAACGGAGCAACCTGGAGCGTCCCACACTCTCTCAAAAAGAAGAATGCAGAGGCGGGCTCGAGACAGCAGTGACACGCGCACGTGGGCGGTTGGTACGTACCTGTTTCACGTCTCGCGAAGCCATCATTTCGAAACAAGAAACGCAATCTGTGTATTTCCAGGAGAACAAAAATACTAAAGATTTGTGACGTCCTTTTAGAATGTGCGGTTGCTACTAATTGCTAACGTAGTGCTCTGTATGATGAAACGCCTCATTACCTGTTTATCTCTATGGACGTACCACCCACGCCTACTCGTCTGCTGAGCACTGTTCGAGTATGTATGCACTCGTTTCGGAGATGTACGCACTCACTTCTTCGGCACGCTTGAAGGTCAGTGTATAGATTGGAGTGAATACCACCCCGGCGAAACATTTCAAGTAAGGTGAAGAAGTGGCGACATCTGAATTTATATGAAAATACTACCGTTCACTGGTTGAATGGCGTATTGTGCATACATTTTGAGAGTGGAAAAAGCCTAGAAATGCAGGAAGAAACAAGTCACAGAGTGAGATTCACCCGATGTTAAAAAGAAAGCACATATCCTTGAACAAAGTGTGCCCAAGTAGAATAGCCCGAATGACGTACAAGCTTCTTTTTTCAGAATTCGTGCTGCCAAGCAAGCAAGCAAACCTAGAGCAAAG
Source organism: Rhipicephalus sanguineus (assembly GCF_013339695.2). Taxonomy (NCBI): domain Eukaryota; kingdom Metazoa; phylum Arthropoda; class Arachnida; order Ixodida; family Ixodidae; genus Rhipicephalus; species Rhipicephalus sanguineus. The sequence goes on along the minus strand of NC_051182.1, from coordinate 101,672,834 downwards.
GTTGACGATATTGAAAACTTCACAAAACACATAGGCGGGCTAGTTGGGTAGAATCTATGATAGAGTGCAGTGGGACACCACGAGGACGTAGAAAGAAACCGACACAAACACGGCGCTAATTTTAAGTAAATGCTTTACTTTTGCACGATTCAATAAACACCGGAGGAGCTGAAACAACACAGAGAATAATGAACACCGAGCGGTGCATATCCCTGAAGAGTACAGATATATAGGCAAGTGCAAATAAACAGTGGAAAAGTTTACGATGAAAAAATGAGACATTTTTTCACTTTTTGAATTAGTGTCACCGGAAGGTTTGCTTACGCGCATTACGCGCAGAAAAGAGACGTTGGTAGAATTTGCAGAAAGAAGTTGACACAGTAAAATGAACACTTTCTTCCTAAAGCATATAAATAAGAAGTGGCCAGCAAGAGCCCATGCGGCGAAAAAAGCGAAGTAGTTTTCATGCTGTTTGGTGATCCAGGAAAAGCATAGGATATAAAGGGACTAGGTAAGGCAAACGGTAGCGATAGAAGCTAGTGAGGACGAGGATCGCTCTCAACCTGAAGAGAACAAGGAGAAAATTAGAAAGTAACAAAATCCGGCAGATCCCACGCACTACGGGAATCGATGTAATGCGAAGCCGCCAACACAGAGCTGCATACATAGCCTTATTTCTCTTCGAGGAAAACAATGTCATTTATGTCACGACATCTAGTTCTCTATATATTCCATGCTTTTCATGCATTTCTGCATGTACAATCTTCTATATAATGAAACCTGTCATTTATGTTCGTCGCTCACTCATGTGATGCCATACAATTTTGGTGTATATCAAATTAACAAAACGACCGGAAGCAAACCAAGATACCGTCATGTAAATCATGCCGTACATGAGATGCATGTTAAGATCTGCGTTTTAGGACCTGTCATTTACGTTCGTCATACAGTTTAGTCACGCAATACCAGTTTTGGTGTAAATGAAGCTAGGGAAACGACCGTGAGCGTGCCATGAGCGTGGCATGTAAATCATGCTGTAGGTGAAATGCATGTCATGATCATCATGTTATCACCTGTATATCTTCGTCATACAGTCACATCACAAAATACCAATTTTAGTGTATGTCGCCCTAGCGAAACAGCCGCGAGCTGACCATGGACATGGCATGTAAATCAAGCCTACAGGACATGCATGTCACAATTTTCATTTTACCAACTGTTTATGTTCCCCATACAGTCACGTGACGCCATAGCAATTTTGGTGTATATCAAGCTAGCGAACCGGCTGCGAGAGCACCATGAGCGTGGCATGTAAATCATGCTGTAATGAAATGCATGTCATGATTGTCATGTTACCACTTGTCATTTGTGTTCACCATACAGTTACGTAACTCAATGCCAGTTGTGTATATAAAGCTGGGGAAACGGCCGGGAGCGCACCATGAGCGTGGCATGTGAATCATGACCTACACGACATGTATATCTTGATTTTAGATGCGAAGCATCTTATGGCGGAGTTCAATCTGGTGGTGGTGGTGGTGGTGGTGTGCGGCGTGACCACTCTTACTGCGCATGCGCGAACCCTCTTCGCAACCTCCTCTCCCCTCCTCCTCTCCCTTCCCTCTTCTCTCTCCAATACCCCTCCCCCTCTCCTGAGCAACGTCGCGATGAGCGCCAGTGCACGCGCGTCCCCTCCCCCTCTCTCTCCTCTCCTACGCCCATCCCCCCTTGCGCGCCTGTCGACCGCGTTCCCCGCTCGCCCTGTGAGAATTAGCGGCCAGGCTAGAAGGAAGACACTACGCGCGTAGCGTTCCTCTTCGCGTTCCACGACGCGAGGGCGGTAGCATGCTCAACGAACGCGAACGGAACGCGATCGTGCAAGTGCTCCGGCTTCGCATCGCCTCATGGTCACCTTTAGCAGGAGATGGTGTAAGTTTCATGTTGCCACCTGCAAATTATCTTCGCCATACAGTCACGTCATGAAATGCATATTTTGGTGTATACCAAGTTAGCGAACCAACCGCGAGCGCACCATGAGCGTGGTGTGTAAATCATGCTGCACATTAAATGCATGTCATGATTGTCACGTTACCACCTGTCATTTACGTTCGTCGTACAGTCAAGGCAATAATATAATAATATCTGGGGTTTAACGTCCGAAAACCACGCTATGATTATGAGAGACGCCGTAGTGGAGGGCTCCGGAAATTTCGACCACCTGGGGTTCTTTAACGTGCACCTAAATCTAAGTACACGGGCCTCAAACATTTTCGCCTCCATCGAAAATGCAGCCGCCGCGGCCGGGATTCGATCCCGCGACCTTCGGGTCAGCAGCCGAGCGCCATAACCACTAGACCACCGTGGCGGGGCGTACAGTCAAGGCAAGCAATACTAATCGTGGTGTATAAGCTAGTGAAACAGTCATGAGCGTACCACGAGCGTGACATGTAAATCATGTTGTTCATGACATGCATGTCGTAATTGTCACGTTACCACCTCTCTTTTATGTTCATCATACGGTCACGTCACGAAATGTTAATTTTCGTGTATATCAAGCTGGGGAAACGGCCGCGAGCGCACCATGAGATTGGCATGTAAATCATGCCCCACACTACATGCTTATCATGATTGTCATGTTCCCACCTGTCAATTATGTTCGTCGTACAGTGATGTCACGGAATACAAATTTTGGTGTATATCAAGCTAGCGAAACCACCGCGACCGCACCATGAGCATGGCATGTGAATCATGCCCTGCACGACATGCATGTCATGATTTGCGTGTTGCCAACTGTCATTTATGTTCGTCGTTCAGTCACGTCACGCAATACTAATTTTGGTATATAATGCCACACACGCTCATTTCTTTCTGTTTTGTTTTACCGGCCCATTGCACGTGTAGCTGCTGCCTTGCGCAAACCGCGCCAGAATGTCTGGGAAGATTCCAGACTGTAGTAGACCATTTTGTTAAGATTGCGAACACGACGCGAATAGTCAAGATTATTCCAGAGCTTGCGCGACCACCAGTGATAAGGCTAGGAATTTCGATGCGTGATGTATAAAACACAGCGCATCCAAGCGATGTTCAGTTTTTATCGACGGCCCACTATAAGGGTTCCCCATATAAGTGTACAGTGTGTATTTCTGTAGTTTGACTTTCCTTTTCCCGGCCACAACTTCGGCCAAATAAAGAGTTGCACCTTGCATACGCCGACTGCCGCCTTCGTTGACCTCACGTCCCCGTGACACCGGGTCGGTGTGCTTCCCGGTCCATGTACCGAACGCCTCCCTCGAGCCGTGGGCCTATTCCAGGTCGCGAAGACACCGACAGCATCAGCGACAGTAGTGCCAGCGGCAGACTGAAAGGACTACCCCCACAATACGGACTCCTACCGGACAAGCGAAAAGCCACGGCGACAAAGACAGGCACGGTGACGGGCGCAGCGTCCCCTGCCGCGATAGTGATGCAGCCGCCCAGGGAGCCGCCCACATTCCGTGGTTCGCCATGTGAAGACCCCAAAACCTGGCTGGAGACGTTCGAAATGGTCACAACATTTAACACTGGAACGCCGACGACAAGCTGCGCCACGTGTACTTTTACCTGAAACAAGCAGCAAATACATGACTCGAGAACCGGGAGTCCACACTTCGTACCTGGGACCTCTTTCGCAGCGCTTTTTTGAAGTCGTTCACGAATGTCCGAAAGAGAAGGGCCGCAACCTTGCTGGAGACACGGGTGCAACTCTCCAACGAAAACTTCACGCTCTTCAAGGAAGAAATGACCTGTATTTTCCGTCACGCAGACCCTGGCATGTCTGAGGAGTAAAGCGGGAGCTCCTCGCTTCCTGATGCTCCTCACTTCCTCGTGCGAGGAGTAAAGCAGAAGATCTTTGTTGGGCTGACTGAAACCCACCGAAGACCGTTCAGGAATTCCTCTCGGAAGCAACAACGATTGAAAAGACGCTGGAATTGCGCACACGGCAATTCAATCGCCGCTCGACGCCAGGCTACGCAGACGTTCATAGGCGTGCGCAGGGTTCCCCATTAGGGGGGCAAAGGTTCATCGCAGCGCCCCCCCCCACCCTACTAAGTCAATGTATGGGGCAGATTTTGCGCCCCCCTCCTAGGTGATTAGGGGGGCGCCCCCCCTGCCCCCCCCCCCCCCTGGGCGCACGCCTATGCAGACATTCAACCCCTCTGCTCAGACGACCTGCGCGAGACCATAAGGGCCGTAGTACGCGAGGAGCTTCGTCGAATGTTGCCGTCGTCCCTACCTCAAGTTTCCTAGATCGCAGACCTTGTTCGAGAGGAAATCCAGCAGTCGTTGGGTGGTACCCTTGAACCACCGCAGCCGCAGCTGCATGCAATGAGCTATGCTGCTGCATCCCGACGCAACGACCCCGTCCGCTCCAACGTCAAGACGCCGCACCGTCGCAGCAGTTCCGCCGCCAGGCACAACCGCCGCTACCACTGACCTCATACGACCCGCCAGCTGGCCAGCGATACACGCCGAGGAAGACCGACATTTGGCGCGCCCCCGACCACCGCCCACTCTGCTACCATTGCGGAGATACTGGCCAAACCTGCGGCCGCTGCCAGTACCGACAGGTGGACTGCGTGGGTTCGCCATTGACGCGCCGCGTCCACAGTGGTGTCAACGACCACGCGACATCACCGGCTACCTCGCAGGAGCGCAGTGGACGCCTCGACAACCTTCCCGTTCGCCATCCCCAGGCCGCTATGTCTCACCGCAGCGCCGCCAGTACACTGGCCCAACCCGGGGCCGGTCGCCTAGAAATCTAAGGGTAGCAACCGATGAAGGTACGGTTGCTGTACGACGAAACATCCAACATCCTCCGCGGCCGACGGGGACGCCGCAATGAAATCTAAAGAACACGCCGCAAGCTGAACCTGACGTCGAAACTTCGCGGCCAGAAGAAAACCTGACGGCTCAACGTGGAAGCAGCGGAGCAAACCGACGTAGCCGTTATATGACACCGTGACCTAAACGGAACGCAAGGCGACGGCCTAGCGACCTCGACGTACTATTCGACGGCCACAACGCCACCGCTCTCGTCAACACTGGAGCCGAATATTCCGTCGTCCGTGGACCGTTCGCCACAAATTTGAAGAATGTTAGGACTGCTTGGCAAGGCCCCGAAATCCGTCCACTGGAGGCCACCTAAAAACGCCGGCTGGAGTACGGACCACAAGAATCACTATCAATAACAGGAATTATCCTGCGAGCGTTGTATTCTGACAACTACGCTCCAAGAATGTAATACTCGGGATGGACTTCCTAAGTCACCACGGCGCCGTCATTGATCTGAGGTCTGAGTCAATAACACTAACTTCAGAAAAAGCCCTGCCACCCCACACGACGCATTGAATGTGAAAGATGAGCACGTCACCGTTCCGCCTCTCTCTAGCGTCATCATTTCCGTTGGCCCCGAAGAACCCGCAGACCCTGAAGGCGTCATCGAGGACGAACAGCACTTGCTTTTGAACCGTCAGATTTGCGCCGCAAGAGGCATAGCCGAGTTGCGTGAAGCAAAGCAAAGGTAGCGCTGACCAACTTCAGCCAGGAATATAGGAACCCCAACATTGGCAAGGCGGTCGCCTACATTGACGAATTCGTGGAGTCCAGCAATGCTATTGCCCTCTTCGATGCTACTGAACCTGCTTCGATGGATCGAGGTCCCCGACCAGATTTCGACGTCAACCCGAGCTGCCCGAAGCACAAGCAAAACCAGCTCAAAGGTCTGCTCCTGCAATTCAAGGACTGCTTCTCATCGTCGTCAAGAATTCGACAGACACCAGTCGCGAAACATCGCACCATAACACAGGAAGTGCCCGACCAATCCTTCAGAGCCCGTACCGGGTTTTGACGCGAGAACGCGAGGTCGTTAAGAAACAGGTCGACGAAATGCTACGTGACGATATCATCTAGCCGTCCAAGAGTCCATGGGCGTCGCCTGTGGTGTTAGTGAGGAAGAAGGATCGAACCCTTCGTTTCTGCGTCGACTATCGTTGCCTGAACAAAGTCACAAAGAAAGACTGGTACCCTCTACCACGAATAGACGACGCCCTAGATCGACTCCACAACGCGAAGTACCTCAAGACCGGCTACTGGCAAATCGAAGTTGACAAGAGCGATCGTGAAACGACTGCCGTTTAACACCAGACGGCCTGTTTGAGTTCAAGGTCATGCCCTCTAGTCTTTGTTCGGCACCTGCGACTTTCCAACGTGTTATGGATACAGTGCTGGCTGGCATGAAGTGGCGGTAATGTCGACAAGAGTGTCAATGCAGGCTGCAAACCTGCAAGGTAATGTCGAATTCAAGCTAGTGAAACGGCCGGGAGCGCACCATGAGCATGGCATGTAATTTATGCCCTACACAACATGCATTTCACGATTTTCATGTTACCACCTGCCAGTTATGTTCGTCATACAGTCACGTCACGATTTTCATGTTACCGCCTGTCATTTATGTTCGCCATACAGAAATGTCTATCATGCCAATTTTGGTATATATCCATGCAATAAACGGCCACGAGCGCCCCAAGGCCATGTCATGCAAATCATGCTGTACATCATATGTGTGTCAAGATTTCCGCGATAGGACCTGCCCTTTGTGTTTGTCATACGCTCTTGTCAGGCCATACTAATTTTGGTATATATCAAGTTAACGAAAACGCCCTCAAGAGAACCAACACCGTGGCATGTAAATCATGCCATTCATGACATGCATGCCATGATTTTCATGTTGTGACCTGTCATTTGCATTCGTCATAGCGTCATGTTATGCCATGCCGATTTTGGTATACATCTCATTAACGAAACGGCCAGGAGAGCACAAAGTCGTAGATAGATAGATAGATAGATAGATAGATAGATAGATAGATAGATAGATAGATAGATAGATAGACAGACAGACAGACAGACAAATAGATAGATAGATAGATAGATAGATAGATAGATAGATAGATAGATAGATAGATAGATAGATATCAGCAAGTTATCAGCAATTCTTCACAGGGAGTTACTTTCTACCCACTCTGTAGTAACCGGTTTAGTACCATGCACAGGGGCGGAGAAAAAGGGGTCGCGAAAGGGATAGACAGAGATATAAAATAAAAAGTAAAGTAACAAGGGATAACGCAGAATACCTCGGCAACTGGCAGTTTTCAGATGACATTGCACTCTTCAGCATTAGTCGTGACAGGTTGAGAAAAATGCCTGAAGACCTCAACCGGGTATGTGTTGAGGTAGGGTTGGAGGTCAACTTGCGAAACACTAAGGTAATGTACAATAGCGTGGATAAGAACAGGATTCAACGATTTATGTCTACACCCTAGAATCTGAGCCACATATGTATATCTTACTAACAATGACTAGAATTACTAACAAGGAGGCCTACTTATGCAGTGTAAGTTAATCGAACAATAACGATGGGCTTTAACGTACTTACGGCATGTCCAAACCATGACAGGTACCTTACCGCTGTCGCTAAAATGGAAAGGGCACACTTATTGTACTTTGCCACTAGTAACATATGCGGAAAAAAGTCGCAGGACAAAACCAGACGAAGCTAAGGACTACATAGAGCGCGAGCAGCTCAATTCAAGCAGGACCTTCGAAGAAGTGGAAGATTCTGATTAAACTGAGCTGTTTTGTTGTCAGCCGGGCCGTTGCTTGTTCGCTTACGCAATTACCGTGACTATATTAGGTACCATTAATCAGCCCATGCCGAACTCATGAGATGCCAGTTAGATCTGTGCTGCCGAACAATGCCCTGTCATCACAGTAAAGGCCAACCACGAAATACCTTGTCTTTGTGTTACGTCTGATCAAGCGGCATGCACGTTTTGACTGCCGGCGAGTAAGCAACTGTGCGACAAAGTTGCTTTTATGGATGGTGCATTGAGGATGCCCATGTGAACCGGCAGAATAAGGATGTCATGCTGTGGAGGGGGGTTCATCGGCGTCTACTAGCAGGCAGGAAACTGGCACAACGAAAAGAGCGTTCCATCGATTAATGATTTGCACACTCACCACTACAATACGCAGGCGCGGTAGAGGAACCATCCTGGATTCTCAGTGTGGCGAGAGAATAAGGGGCTCATCACAACGCTTGAGGCGATTTACATGGACCCTCTCGCGACCCAGATGGCGCCTGTCCGTGGGTAGCTTGACCGGCTCAATCACAAGTTAACGAGAGACGGGCACTCAATGATGCGATAATGGCCGTGATACTTCGGTGCAAACCTGCTGGTCAGGCCGGGGCAGTGTAGTCGGAGCCAAACGAGGGAGCCCACGGTGAAAGCGTCCACGGCCAGATCGCGGTCACAGCAATCTTTTTGGAGGGCAATTGGTCGCCCGCGGTAAATGAGCGCGCAAGTTCACGACATCCTTCAATATACTGAGTATTTCAGCAAGTGGGCTGAATTCGGAGGCGTCCGGATGACACAACGAAATGGTGTCCAATGTGGTGCTTGGTTTGCGGCCATGTAAAAGAAAGAATGGCGAAAAGACCCGTGTATGCTGTGGCGTAAGCAACGAAGGCGTAAGCAACGAAGGAAGAACGACGTCCCAATTGTAATTAATCTGCATCGCAAGCATGTCTGCCAGCGTTCGGCTAAATCCTTCCATTTAGCCGTTCATCTGAGGTTGATAGGCTGTAGATGTGCGTCGGACCGTACGCCTTGAATCAAGGAGCTCTTGCAAGACATCGAATATAAAAAATTGGCAGATCCCACGTACCGTGGGAATCGATGTTATGCGAAGCATGCGCGGGATGGTGACACATTGAACGGAACGTTATGGAATGGCGCTAGAGAAATATGGAAGTGGTATACGCACACTGATATGTTGAAGAGTCGCATATCTATTATATAGACAGTTGTTTACAGTTGCATAGCGATGGCAACAGACACATGGGTGTTACCAACACCAGACGCAGTAAAGTGATATGTAGAGCTTATATTCATCAATACTGGATAGCGCGAATCCGAACAGGACAAAGAAGAAACACAGACGCACAGGACAGGCGTAAGTCGCAACTAAGCTTCATTCAGGAAAGTTTCCCTAGATATATACAGAGCCGAATGACACGCGCAGGCGCACTACACATGCGTTAGTCAGTTACAGTTGTAATGCATATACTTGTCCGTTATGACGGAGAACGCACGCACGTTTCACGAACCCGTGTGTATGTGTAGAATGGGTTCTTGACAGTACTCGAACAACATCATCATCACTGTGATCAGTGAGCACCAGCAGCTGGACCGGACTTGTTAATCGGATCCGTTCGTGACCGCGGTTACGAGGGGTCTAAGCGTAGTTAAGTGCGAGGTATAGTACAGCTGGGGGAAGTCCTGGATGCCTCTAACGATGAAATTATCTTTGATGCCTCCTGTCGTGGAAGCGGCAGCGAGGTCTTTTGAGTTCCGCTCCACATCTAATCCATCTTCCACGCAATATAAGGACGAAGCATTTTTGGGTCTTGATAAGTCATTGTTCAAGACACCGGTAATCATAGGCGTGCGCAGGGTTCCCCATAAGGGGGAACGAAGGTTCATCGCAGCGCCCACCCACCCTACTAAGTCAATGATGGGGCAGATTTCGCGCCCCCCCCTCTCTTACGTGACTAGAGGGGTCAATGTACGAGGCAGATTTTACCCCCCCTCTTAGGTGATTAGGGGGGGCGGCCGCCCCCCTGTCCCCCCTGTGCGCACGCCTATGCCGGTAATGATGAGAGGCCTGGTTCTCTCAGCAGATTTATTGTAGAAAGCAGTGACGCCGTTTTTTGCGTAATCACCGTGGTCCACGTTGCGGACCATGTGGACGAGTGGGTGGTACTTGAGCGTCTTCCAGCGGTGTCCTCACTTTCCTTGCGTTCGCCGCGGTGGTGTAGCGGTTAAGGTGCTCGGCTGCTGACCCGAAGGTCGCGGGTTCGATCCCGGCTGCGGCGGTCGCATTTGGATAGAGGCAAAATGCTAGACGCTCGTGTTCTGTGCGATCTCGGTACACGTTAAAGAATACCTAGTGGTCGAAATTTCCGGAGCCATTCGCTACCGCGTCTCTCATATCATATCGTGGTATTCGGACGTAAAACCCCAAGGAATTATTATTATTATTATCGCTTTCCTTGCGTGTCAATGTGTGTGTTCGCGGTTACTGCTATGGTTGAGACTCTGTATTACCTGTGGCACATACCCGCATAACATTAACTCTGGCTTACGGGTATGTGCCACACGTGACTGAGAGAAAGGGTTTCATGACGTACGCGACACGTATTTTGCGTTATTCGTGTATTGACCAGTGAATCGTGTTCGTCATACACTGATCAGCTGCTAGGCCAATTTCGGTATATTAGAAGTTATGGAGACGACCAGGAGAGCGCCCAGACGTAGGTGGCTAGATAGATAGATAGATAGATAGATAGATAGAGAGATAGATAGATAGATAGATAGATAGATAGATAGATAGATAGATACGTAGATAGAAACGGCCAAAGTGCCCGAGGTTCGCTAAGAAATGCTTCGCATTTAAAACGCACGGCCTCTGTCGCTGAGTAGTTCACTTGTTGTACCATGACGGAAGACGAAATGACGTGAGTTTATGCTGGCGACGTCACGAACACCAACTGAAGAGGGCGCTGCCGTTACCGCGTATCTCGTCAGACGGCCAACGGCAGCAATTACCCATCAGTGGCCTGCAACAGAGCACGGAAGCGGTACCTATAGGTGGACTGAACATGGCGAAATGCACATACAGGACATGGCAAAGGCTGCAGTAGACCGGGCGAATGCGCAAATTTCTTCGGTTGCTCACAAAAGGAACAAGAGCGAATGCATTTACGCCCAAAGGTTGATGATATCAGGTCGACGACGTTAGGCTCCCTCCTGCTGCGCACGTCCTCGTAGGCGCTATTTGGCACGGAGCTTGCGTACTGCGTGGTGGCCTAACACTTTTGTGAAGATGTTATTGAGGCTAAAGCCTTAGATGCCTCATGAAGCACGAAAACTGACCGTCGGCGCCGTTGGCATTCCCGCGTCAGCGGCGCCAACATGAGTGATGCAAAAAAAGCATTCTCACGTGATGACGCCACAATATCACGTCATCATGGCGTCACAGATCGCCAAATTTTGTGACGTCACCACGTGGGGACGTCATAACATGACAGCGTCGCTTGGTCAACGGTGGGCCAATCACGGAGGCAGTGGAAAAGCAAGTGAAGTGCAGAAAGCTTGCAATGCCTTCGATCCTGGAGGCAGTACAAAACCACATTAGGTGCAGACAGCTTTCAGAGGGGGGCGGTGGAGGATCAATACATCGGCGGAGAAGAAAAAGAAGATAAAAGAAGAACACTTTAATAAGGTGTTCAAGCTGAAGAAAGAAATGGGGCATAAAGGTTATGTAGCTCTCAGCGTAATGAAAAAGTCGCACGATAACATACACGCGCAGCTGCAACCCCCGATTTCGAAGCAGATCGATTGCTGCAGTGAGATGACAATGGCTGTTATTTTGTAGTGTAAAACTCCAATAGATGCGACTGCTGCCTTCACGGGTAGAGGCCGTAAGGCGAACTACATCATCACTAAGATTCATCTTCGCTAGCGCAAAAAAGGTCCACAAATGTTATAGGGGACGAACGCTATTAGCGTCTGTCCCTTTTAACATTTGTGTTCTATTGCGATGACAACTAGATGGACACACAGGACTGGTTTTTGCCGTCGCCGTCATATCCAGAGAATATATATACGCCACAAAGAAAAATATTTTAGAAAAATTGTCTCCGAGGCATGGAATCGAACGGGCGACCTCTCGCTCCGCATCGCGCGGCCTTAGACGGCTAGTTTACGTGGCGCACGTCTTTCAGCATTCTAATGCCGGGCCATTTATATACACCATTTACCGCCGGCGCGGTACGCGGAGCTCGGAAGCGCTTCAGCATGTTTTCTTGGTCACCAGCGAAATGGCGCGATAGGCGCGAGGAGCGCGCTTTAAAGGTCCTCGCCCCACTAGTTACGATGCACGCGCGCCTCCTGCCTCGTCAGGTGCACTTTGCCCTACAGGGCCTGGTCGCCTGCGCGCGCGCTTACCTTGTGAGGAGGGTGGTTTGTATGTCTTGTGCTTTCCCGTCAATGTCCACGCTGAAGTTACAGAGCTTACGAAGATCACTTCGGTCACTGCAGGGCTGCGTTTGCAAAAGGAGCGCGCTGTTCAAACATAAACAAGTAACAACTGTGACAGTTGTTAGTTCGAGCTCGCGCTCTGTATACGTGTGCGTTCGTTTCGTGCGTCCTTCTTTATGTTTGAGCAGCACGCTGTAAGTGTCGAGCTGTGACACTCAATAGTTCGCGCTCGTCCTTCGTGTGTTCTTTTCGTGCGTCCATTTCGCTTCAGCGACGTGCTGGAAATTTTGAGCAGCTTGCCGTTCTTCACGTTACATTCCAATTAGTTGCTATCGCACTCATTTCTTTGCCGTTGCGGTGAAATTGTGACTTTTTTTCGCGCTAGCGAACACGGATCTTAACTGAAAGCAACTATCCTAACTTATTACCTTTACTCCCTCGCAACGATTGTGCACAGTGGCCGTGCCCTTTTATTTCCGACTATGTGCATTCGGCGCACGTGAATTGCTCGGTGTTTGCAGTTTGCCCAATATGAGTCATATCGCAGTCAAGAACATTAATTGTTTCTTAAGCACTACATAACCTTTCAGAAGGGCGAGGTCGCCTCATTTAAACATATGAGAAACACGCCATAGTGTATCCCTCCCACTACGTCATCCATGCCCTTCCGATAGGTGGCAAATCCATGTGTGCGAGCCAATAATATCATCTGGGGATCTTCCATGTACCCAACTGACTGACACATGTGATATTCATTCTGCATAGTCTCCTTTTCTAAATTCTGGTGGTCCTAGCTCGCACACAATATCATTCCTTCAGGTTCCCGAAAAATTTATGGTGCAAAGCATCCAGAAAATGTGCACAGACATGGGAAGCTTCATAGTTTTGTGCTAACATCATTAGTAACCGCACTGCTCATTGCAAATAAAGATGTGTAACAGGAAACAGTTCATTCAGGTCCCGTACTGAAAGCTGATACAGTTAAAGAGTCACAGTTTTGCCGCAAGTTCGAATCAAATAATGTGATAGTAACAAATTGGAATGCCACTCGAAGAACTGCAAACAGCTCGAAACTTGCACCGCACTGCTGAAGCACAAAGCACGCACGAAAAAACACACACAGAACGAACGCGAACTAACAACTGTCACGCTCAGGCCCGAAGAAGGACGCACGAAAAGAACCCACAGGTATACACAGAACGAGTGCGAACTAACAACTGGCACAGTTATTACTTCGTTGTGTTTGAGCAGGGCACCGCAATTGTCGACTATGTACAACCAACCAGCCCCTAATTTGGCTCTTCTAGCTAGCAGCTCACACCTTTCGCAAACGTGGCCGCTGCAGCAAGCGATGTACGTGACTTTCGTGCGGCCTATAGTTCAATGCAAACTTTGCATTGAAAGCACAAGACGCACAAACCCTCCCCCCACTCGAGATAAGCGCGCGAGTACAGGCGACCACGCCCTGTAGGACAAAGTACAGGTCGGACGCGCGCATTCCAACTCCTGCGGAACACGAACGGGGAGACACCTTTAAAGCGCATCCTTCGCGCCAACTGGCGGGTGATAGTGAACATGCTTCGAGCTTGTTTACCGCCAGCGGTAAATGGTGTATATACACCAAGTATATTGTTGGGACTCCGGTCCGGCGGATCTCGACATCGGTATCTGGCTCCCGTCATCGGACCCTTCGTCCCAATTTTGCAGAGAGGAGAGCACTCGTACGTGAAGACAGAGGTTTATTTACATAGAAGCATGATGAGATATCAAGAGAGAGATCAAGAGAGAATCAAGATCAAGAGAGAGAACACTGAGACCCTCAAAAACGGTGTTCGCAGCTCCCGCCAGTCCAGTGACTTGCTGTCCCGGCGTCCGGCCTACGGAAAGGAGGCAATGAGTCACACAATACACTCGTAGGTCGAGGAGTTCAATTCGGAAACACCAGTTAAACACAAAATTCACGCGCCACGCCCCCACGACTTAGAACGGGAATGTCGGCGAGGAGGTTGAGTCCGAAAAAGGGTTATTAACCATCGATGGCATCGGCTGCAGCTGTTTCGATGAGAGCTTCTACAGCGGCGTCGTCCCACGCTGACGAACACCGCACAACAAAGGGGTGTTCCTGAAACCTCCGTTGGGTTTCTTGCAGCCGGAGTCTCCAAGAAAATCGCGGGCCCCCTGCCTCAGTCCAAGCGCGAGTGCGGGGGATGCCGCATTCCGACCGACAGGTTTGCGCACAATGGCGCTTGTCCACAGAATTCCAAGGCCGGTCGTAACAATATACACACACACACATGCACACACACATTATATATATATATATATATATATATATATATATATATATATATATATATATATATATATATATATATATATATATATATATATATTGTCACGTGGTCGTGACGTCGACGAAGGCAGCAGTCAGCACGTCAGAGATGAAACTTTTTATTTGGCAAACTTGTGGCCGGGAAATTGAAAGTCAAACTACAGCAATACACTGATAACGGCGAATAGAGCGTCGACCGTCGATCAACTGCCAAGCGGTGAAGCACGTCGGCATTTATACATGTGCCGTCGAATATTCCAGCGTTATCGCTGGTTGTCGCGCAAGCTCTAGAATAAGCTCGAGCGTTTGCGTTTTGCGCGCAATCTTAACAAAAAGATCTACAATAATCGCGTAGCTTCTCGAACAATGAGGCGCAGTTTGCGCTGAGCGCTGCTGACAGTCTTTCTGGACGAAAACCGAATGCAGCAAAAGTGATAATAAGAAACGCACGTGGCAATATATACCACAGCTCGGCGTGACCGAGTTGTCTAACGCTAAGGAGGGAGGGGTCGCAGGTTCGAAACCCCTGCGGCGCGCTTCGAAATTTTTTAACACGAGAGTGTTTTATCCCGGGGTCCGCCTCTGCTCCAGTGACGCATTTCCGTCACGGATATGACGTTGTAAAATTTAAAGGCTAACAGATGACAAAGAAAAAACTAGAAGAAAAAGTTCCGTCACCGGCAGTCGAACTTAGATCCCTCGATCCCCAGCGCGCAGCGCAAAACGCCTCCGGCACAGGCGGCACGTTGTTCGTCATACTAACGTCGTGTTATTTATATTCACAATTTGCGGGTGGCGGTACTCAGAGATCCGGGTACGTCAGCGTATTTTCGTTATCACTAGCGAGATAGCGCGAAGGGCTCGAAGAGCGCGCTTTAAAGATCGTCGCCCCGCGCGTTGCGATGGGCGCCTCTACAGGGCGTTGTCGCTTTTGCGCGCGCTTGTCTTGTACGTCTTGCGCATTCACTGCAAGTTTGCGTTGAAGTTACACAGAGCACGAAGCTCACTTCGCTCACTGCAACAGCCGCTTTTGCGAAAGGAGCGCGCTGCTCACAAACAAATAAGTTACAACTGTGACAGTTCGCGATCGTCCTGTGTATACCTGTGCGTTCGTTTCGTGCGTCCTCGTTTGTATTTGCCCAGCGCACTTTAACTGTCGAGCTGTGACAGTTCTTAGTTCGCGCTCATCGTGTGTATGTTCGTTTCGTGCGTCCTTTCTGCTTGAGCAGCGCGTTGCAAGTTTCGAGCTGCTTGCCGTTCTTCGCGTGACATTACAACTTGTTGCTGTGGCATTCATTTCTTCGCCCTGGGGGCGAAACAATGCACAACAAATGCTCAACTACGTCTGTGAAGACACGTTTTACATTCGTGTTATACCGATTCCTATGACAGAGGGATCAGCCATGTTTTTTTCTTCTGATTTATTTTCTTTTGTGCCTCTTATATAGGTATACATACACATACGGCACATGACGACGACAGCGACGGCAGAACACGCCGAGAGCGTCCATGTATTTGCTATCGCAATAAATATTGTTATCGAAGGAGCAAAGTGTGCATCGATTTGAGGCGCTGCTTTATGCATCCGCGCAGTTTTATTACATTGGGCCGCTTCGCAGAAAACAAAATAAGAGTCAGGATGTTTACTTGTGCCGGCGTGAAGCACCCGCTTTCTGGTGGTATTGAGATGACCGATGAGGTTATACCCAGGACAGCAATGGCATTTTCTCTCAAACATGGTATTTCGGTGCTTCGAAGTTCATTTGCTTCTGTTAGGCAAAGCCAAACCTGGCGTAAATGCTCCCATATGACGCGTAAGACGTGGTCAAAACAAAGCGGGTATAAATCTGAGGCCGCGATTCGCTGGATCATTTTCGTAGTCGTATGTGCAAGTTTACTGAGCGCCAAATGGAAAGCGTGATCACCGTGATAATAGGCTTCGTCTTTTCGTTCATAATAGGCGATATATGCTGCACAAATGGCAATGATAAGGACGCAGACAAGGTAAGGGTATCGCGATATCTCGGTGGAATGTGCGGGATACATTTGTTTTATTCAATGACATCTTTTCATTAAATCGTAATTCATAATTAGCAATGAAGACCCATAGGTTAGGTTTCTTCACTGTTTAAATATGTTCTCTCTTCACCTGAAGATCAGGTTTGGATTACAGAACATGGGCACTGATTTTGGGCATGAAAGCGTGGTAACCTTGTTTTAGCAATAGCCAAAAAAATCTTGCTGTTTACATGCCGATAATTTCCAAATTGTGTAGGGTAAAACTATTGGCAACGCGTCGCACTGGCCTTAGTGCTGACTATTTCGCTTTGCTTTGTGGTTGGCGTGAAACCGTGAAAGGGACCCTAAATACACCTTTTAAGTAACCACAGAAATCTCTTACTGCTGCTCTTCATTGCTGCATGAATCTCCTGCCGCAACTTTTTTCGAAACGCTTGAGTATAAGCCTTACTGGTAGTTACCGCACCATCCTGGCTAGCTCTCTGTCATGTCGTACCCACGAATGCGCTTGAAGCTGCACAGATGCGGGCGGGGAGGGAGCGAGCGTGCATGACAAGGGGCACCGTGGTAGTGAACGGTAAAGAAGGCGGCGGTCACACAGGTAATGACGAAACTCTTTATTGGGCGACTGTGCCGAGGAAATCAACTAACTTTGAATACAAAAGCGAGTAACGCTCACGACACAGCGATAACTGCGAGCATAGATAGTCGTCGCTCGTCTACAAAACTGATGATAGGCTGAACGCGTTGTTCCTTGTGCATGCGCGCTCGAATGTTCCGAAGGGTGCGTCTGTGTTCCTTCTTGCATTTGCCTCAGTATTTGTACTGCGCCTTAAGCTTTATGTTATTGGCCCCAGTGTTGTGTAGCTAGGAGAGAAAATTCTGAGAGCGTGAGAAGTATTACAGTGAATCTGTCCATGAGTCCATGAATCTGAACGAAAAAGTGTCCGAGACCACAAAAGCACACCAATCCGTGCGACATGGTCACGTGATCTCTCAGCGGTGGCGGAAAAACAGCACCGCGTGCGCTAGTCTCACGGCGCCTCTGAGAGAAGGCGTGACCACGCCGCCCGCCTGTGACCAGAGGGCGTGACCACGCCGCGCCAGCGGCAGCACAAAGATGAGTCCTATCGATGCCATAGGGTTAAAATGACTGACGAAGATCGGGACGACGAAGCTAAGCGCAAACGCATTTCCGGTCAGGATCCTTAGTAATCCGAACTCGAAAATGCCCGTCAGCGAGTTGGTTACAACACAGAAGAGTGCTTCCCGGGAGCCTCGTAAAGATTTCTAAGGAAGTTAGTTGGGAATCTCTTTGGGTACCCGTGCAGCGTGTGTGATCGTCTGTGATTCGCCGGACACCTTTCCACCATCTCCAGCGTGCGGGTCCAACTGAAGCGTGGCTTTGCGGCCGCTACGATCCGGCAGTGTGAACCATTAGACTGTCCCGAGCAATCACCGATGTGCGGGACGTGTCGCGAATCGTTGCTTAAGGTTTTTGTTCCCCCTGCTTACGACCACCAACGGGTACGTGTACCCCCTCCCCTCCCCGTACCGGAGCACCTCCCTAATGTAAACGTCGCCGATCAAAGACTGGTGTTTCCACGCCTTCCTTTCATGTGCATACGTCGCTCGACCCATGGTAGTGGGCAGTACGGTATGAAGGACCAAGTGATGACGCTGCTAGAGATATGGCTCTGTCAAGAGCGAAAATTTTAGATAAATTAAATAAAACAAACCCCTTCACTGGTTTTCCACTTTCGCATAGTGGAAGGAATCTGAGTATTTGTTTACTGAAAGACCGAGAGGTTGGCCTTAGCTGCCGCGTCTCACACCCTGACACCCACCCACGAGGGACCATGCTCAGGAGCAGTGTCTTACCCACCAGGATAACGCCGACACTTGCAGAATGCGAACACATCGGAACCATATGAATGCCTCATGAAAATATAAAAGGAAAATGCCTCATGAAAATATAAAAGGAAAACACTTTCAATCAAGGATTTCTTGAAATATTTCATAATGATGGAATGAAATTAAGCCCCTCTTGGACAACATATAAAGCTGACATGGAGTATAAACAGATATAAACATCAGCGAAATTCCAGTTTACCAAAACTTTACCGCGAAACACGCGTTTCGGCAGTCTCCCTAGGTTCCAAACACATGTCAGGAAAGTTTGTTTTGCTTTATAGTTTCCATTTCTTCGTAGCGATTAGGCTTACGTGACAGACAGACGCACAAGTTTCTCGCTAGGTCGGCCTAGAAATTCTTGCGCAACCTTAAGTCCTTCTTGAACGAAGCCCAATTCGTAACGACTCCATCGTGAGTTCACAAACAGGGATTGGGGACGCCGCTTTGATAAAATAACTCCATTTGTAGCTGAGTCAAATGATTGCACTTGTGGCCACACACCCTCTGATAAGAGCACGACCAGAAATCAATGGCTTGGTCGTAAGTCCCGCTAAATATTGAAGAGCAATTGCCGAGGTTGTACGCAGGGACAGGCGATGACTGGAGTATGGGAAGCGCATTAGGTAGTCGGTTCTTTCGGCACTGTTGAGGCTGAAAGTAAAGGTGCGCCTTCGTAGTTCTGTGATCTAGATCTATGAAGCTGGATCTAGATGTGCGTGCATGCATTTTGGTGGAGGCGCATCCACCCCCTTATGATGGGTTACATTCATGAGATCTAAGAAGCCGGACTACGCGAAGATGTCTAAGCCAAGCAGTGTGAGTCGCTATCAGGTTCCCGCTGCTGCTGCTGCTGCTGATGATTATGATAATGATGCTGCAGCGTGGCTCGTATCCACACGGCTCCTGTTCGTCTTTTTCTGCACTTCACAAATGCAGACCACTAATTTTCCAGGTGTACGTAATGCAAGTGACTATTAAGCTACTGATTACTAAATACCCGCTCAATGATGGCAAAAAAACTTATTTTGCGCAATATGACTACTGACAAAACACCATTGGTACCATCCTCGTGTCTCATAAAACATCTTTAACTGAGTAGCACGGCCTGCGTTAACTTGGATAGTATGTGCACAGTTTAATGATACTTGCTTTTTAGGCAACTGAAAGAAACAAATTTTTACTGTGTAATTTTTATACAGTGCTTTTTAATTCTCCAGTGTCAGATGCTACTCATTTATGCTGTGATAACACTCCAGAAAATCCCCCTGGCTGACATTTTATGTAACTCATTGTTTCACACAGTCGAAATTCCGTCCCGGCGATAGCCTTTTCACAATTACGCTTATACAAATTGTGACACATTTAGTCCTCCTTCGGGTTTTGCGGAAACAATTAAAGAACAAATTATTGACAAAGGCGTGTGATCAAGGGACATTGACTTTTGTATTTACGCTCACGTACGAGGAACACCTTGATCTATCCCTCAGTAAAGGGAGTTATTTCACATTGTACGATTAAACTGCACCCAGTACATGCGGTAATGTAGTGAAAAACAAACACGTTGTCGCGGTTTACAAGTCTGCATTTAAAGTGACATTTCATGCATGATTGAAAACTTTTGTATATTATATGGACTGCGCTGCAGGAAACTAAATCAATATTCTCTTGTTCATTTCTTCGAACGTGAAAGATGAACTTCTCGTTCGAAGAAATGAACGCAAACGAAGGTGAAGCGCAAAAGCGCGTCGATTGTCTATGTTATTGCAGTCAGAGTGAAAGTCAACATACAAAACATATTCCAATCAAAGTGAGTCCCATCGTCCACCGCAATATATTTTAGTGCTAACATATCATGTTGGAGCTCTTCACTTCACATGCAGTAGCTCGAAAATAGCGTTTACACGGCGCTTTCAATTAAAAGCTTTTCAATTGTGTTAAGCGTTCCGCACGATTGATTTCTTTTGCTGTCTTTGCTCAAGTTTGTTATGCGAACGCTCACCAAGTCACCTAGTTCACTATTGTGATGAATATATTTTAAGATAGACAAGTTCCCTAGCTTGCATCCACATCTCTCCAGCACTCGATATGAGAAGCTTGTAGACATTGCCATCACGTAGTTTCTGCCACTTGTAGAGGCAGAACGGTATTTCTTAAAATATGTGTTACAAGACAGAAAAATAACACGAGTTTCCCTGTACAAAAAAAAATAGTGTGTCAATCAGCTTGGGCAGCCGCAACGTCCGGAATAGATTGGCTGCATTTCCGCTTCAAAAGCTGCGTGAATATGGGGGCGAGTGGTGCTGCATTGTACTGCGGCGCCGACGAAACACTTTAGGTTCTGTGCTTGGAGGTGATGGAGAAGAGAACACGAAGGCAAATGTCTTCATGAACTAGCAAACGATTAAAAAAATCACAGCATATCCACGGAGTGAATGATGATGAGTGGGCGAAGCTGCGGAGGTTCATCGGTAAACCGTGAATCTTCCGTGAATTCTGCCCAGTACATCATCACCGACGTGAGATCGGGCGCGTTTATACTAAAGGTTCGATGAGTTATGACGACTTGCAGCTCACTTTAATTTTACATGTACGCTGTGAATTTTCATTGTTTAGAAAACCATTGCTTTAGAAAACACCTTGCGTCTTTCGTTAAGCAGCTGGCGTCTTTTTCGTTTTGCTTTAGAAACATCTGGCGTTCTTTCGTTTTGTTTTTACAAAACATCTGGCGTCTTTCGTTGGTTTATTTCATCAATCAACGGCGTTTTGAACAAAATTTTTATTGTTTAATCACGCACAGGAGAAATCTCACCAGGCACTACCTTGGAGGTAAACAATGGCTGCTAATGAGAATGAGAGACAGAAGAAGTCGGCTTTTAGCTAACACTTACACTTCTAGAGAGACAGAAGAATTCGGCTTTTAGTTAACGTGCACGCTGCGAATTTTTTATTGTTCAACAACGCACAGGAGAAATCTCCCACCGGCACCACCTTGGAGGTCAAAGGGTAAGACTTGTTACTCACTACTACGAGCACGACGAGGGACGAACGGGTGCCGCCTTAAGGAGCTTCGCCCCTAAAAATCACAGCATATCCACGGAGTGAATGATGATGAGTGGGCGAAGCTGCGGAGGTTCATCGGTAAACCGTGAATCTTCCGTGAATTCTGCCCAGTACATCATCACCGACGTGAGATCGGGCGCGTTTATACTAAAGGTTCGATGAGTTATGACGACTTGCAGCTCACTTTAATTTTACATGTACGCTGTGAATTTTCATTGTTTAGAAAACCATTGCTTTATAAAACATCTGGCGTCTTTCGTTAAGCAGCTGGCGTCTTTTCATTTTGCTTTAGAAACATCTGGCGTTCTTTCGTTTTGCTTTTACAAAACATCTGGCGTCTTTCGTTGGTTTATTTCATCAATCAACGGCGTTTTGAACAAAATTTCTATTGTTTAATGACGCACAGGAGAAATCTCACCAGGCACTACCTTGGAGGTAAAGAATGGCTGCTAATGGGAATGAGAGACAGAAGAAGTCGGCTTTTAGCTAACACTTACACTTCTACTTCTACTAACGTCTTCTACTGGAACATGCCAATGGCTGCTAATGGGGAATGAGAGACAGAAGAATTCGGCTTTTAGTTAACGCGCACGCTGCGAATTTTTTATTGTTCAACAACGCACAGGAAAAATCTCCCACCGGCACCACCTTGGAGGTCAAAGCGTAAGAATGGTTACGCACTACGACTACTACTACGACTACGAGGGACGAACGGGTGCCGCCTTAAGGAGCTTCGCCCCTAAAAATAAGGCGAGGCTCAAGCACGCAACACGCCGGGTAACTAGAAAATGCTTCGCTGAAGTCAATACGATTGTTGTGTAAAGCTGCACAATTTCGGTGAGATTTCAGGGTTCTTAAGCACTCTGTTTATAACTTGGAATCATATTTCTTAACTAAACACGCTGTTTGTCTGTCGCACAC
The DNA here is from genome assembly GCF_013339695.2 of Rhipicephalus sanguineus. Taxonomy (NCBI): domain Eukaryota; kingdom Metazoa; phylum Arthropoda; class Arachnida; order Ixodida; family Ixodidae; genus Rhipicephalus; species Rhipicephalus sanguineus. The sequence goes on along the minus strand of NC_051182.1, from coordinate 101,650,448 downwards.
AAGATATTTGACCTGTTCACAAATCGCAAGCTGGTGTTGTCTGTGAACTAAAAAAAAAGATTACTGCTTTTCAGCTGTTGAAGCTAAATGCGAAATATGGCTTGTCTAATGAAACTGGCGATTCCTTTCTTAAATTACCTTGTGACTGTATAACAATGGAAACCACCGGAGGGTTTACTTCTCCATACGACGTATTTATTGACTGCGCTAACAAGACACAAGGGTAAGTGTCGATTATTACCAAAGATAACCGCTTTAACAATGGCGGCTTCAGATAGAAGAGAACACAATGCCGACAGTGATTTAAAGGTGCGCTTTCGACAGAAGGAACTCATGGTTGAATAAAGCGGACACTTATAAAACAAGCGTTTTATAAGATTAAAAACTTTTAATTCTTACTTACAATATTTAATGGTATCCCCATGTTTCAACCACAATGCCCGCAGTGTAATGAATGCCCGTACTTCCGTTGAATGAATATCGGTTTTTGTGTACAAAGGCCAAAGTGAGAAATGCTTTCGAAGGACGCCCTTAACGTAAGTCTGTTCCTTTCCATTTCTTATAATTTAGGCGCATGTCATTTTATCGAAGCAGATACAAGCGCGATAGAGGGCCAGTGCAATGACTGAGCGACAAAGAAACGCACGTTCTTTTTGAATGAACGAAGGTTTTCGAGTTCGTAAAAAACGACAGGCCTGCGCGGAAAGCGCAGCACAGTCACAGCGAAAGCTCGAAGAGCGCCATTTCTAGAGCCCGTTATAAAAGAAGGGAGAAAAGCCTGTCGTCGCCTGGGGTGCCGTATTGTAGGCGTACGTTACGTAGGGAAGAATAAGGTCCCAGTTTGTGTGGTTAGAGGCGACATACATAGAAAGCATGTCGCCAAGAGTTCGGTTGAAGCGTTCGGTCAAGCCGTTTGTTTGCGGGTGATATGCGGTAGTACAGCGGTGAATCACATGGCATTCAGCGAGGAGTTCTTGAATTACATCCGCGAGAAAGACGCGGCCTCGATCGCTGAGGAGTTCACGAGGAGCACCATGACGTAGAACAAAGCGTTGAAGCAGGAAAGACGCAACGTCACGTGCCGTCGCGGCTGGCAGAGCGGCCGTTTCTGCATATCTCGTGAGGTGGTCTATCGCCACAATAACCCTGCGATTTCCGGCAGATGTGTATGGCAGAGGACCGTAAAGGTCGATTCCAACCCGGTCAAATGGTCGCATTGGGCACGGCAATGGCTGCATTGGTCCAGAAGAGTGGCAATGATCGGGCTTGCGGCGTTGGCATTCTGTGCAAGTTCGAATGTACTTTTGCACAAATGTGTACATGCCGCGCCAATAAAACCGAAGACGTAGTCTGGCGTAGGTTTTTAACAGACCAGCGTGTGCACACTGTGGATCGGCATGGAAAGCAGCACATATGCCAGCGCGGAGTTGCCTAAGTATGACAAGTAGCCATTTGCGGCCGTCAGAGTGGTAGTTGCGGCGATAAAGGATGCCATCACGGACGGCGAAGTGAGAGGCTTGTCGGCGTAGCACTCGAGATGGCGGGCGGGGGAGTGCACCAGAGAGGTAATCCATCAAAGACGCGATCCACGAATCCTTGCGTTGCTCCAAAGCCATGTTGACGGATGCTAATGGTGAAAATAAGTTGTCTAGAATGGAGACACTCACAATGTCAGTGGGAACAGGCGAACGCGAAAGAGCATCTGCATCGACATGCTTCTGGCCTGAGCGGTACAGAACCCGGATGTCGTACTCTTGGAGCCGGAGAGCCCATCGTGCCAAGCGGCCGGAGGGATCTTTGAGGGAAGACAACCAGCAAAGTGCGTGTTGATCGGTAACGACATCGAAGGGTCGACCGTAGAGGTAAGGCCGAAATTTTGTAATGGCCCAGATGATCGCTAGGCATTCTTTCTCAGTTACTGAATAGTTTGCTTCCGCTCTTGTGAGTGTGCGACTCGCGTACGCAACAACTTAGGCTTGGTAGCCGGGCTTTCGTTGGGCGAGGACTGCTCCAAGACCGACACCGCTAGCATCCGTGTGGATTTCTGTAGGAGCACTTGGATCGAAATGGCGCAGTATGGGTGGTGTTCTGAGTAGCTGACGCCGCTACTCACGCAGCTACTCTGACGCAGCTACGCAAGCCAGGGACCACGCAGATAGATTGGAGTCTCCCTGAAGCAGGTCTGTCAAAGGTGCCATGATCGAGGCGAAATTGCGAATGAAGCTGCGGAAGTATGAGCAAAGCGCAATGAAACTACGCAACGCTTTCAAACACGTGGGCCTCGGGAACTCTTTAACAGCACGTAGCTTAGCGGGATCAGAGAGCACGCCATCTTTCGACACGACATGTCCGAGAATGGTCAGCTTGCGCACCCCAAAGTGACATTTCTTTAAGTTTAGTTGGAGGCCAGCTTCAGCGAGGCATCGTAAAACCTGCTCCAAGTGACGAAGGTGCGTGGGGAAGTCTGGCGCAAATACCACTATGTCATCCAAGTAGCACAAGCATGTGTTCCATTTGACACCTCGTAGAATAGTGTCCATCATGCGCTCAAATGTCGCGGGCGCATTACAAAGGCCGAATGGCATCACATTAAATTCGTATAAGCCATCCGGTGTGATAAATGCAGTTTTTGGTCTATCATCGGTATCCATAGGCACTTGCCAATAGCCACCGCGTAAATCGAGGGAGGAAAAGAACTCTGCACCTTGTAAGCAGTCTAGAGCGTCGTCGATCCGAGGCAAAGAATAAACATTCTTTCGCGATATCTTGTTGAGACGACGATAATCTACGCAAAAACATATCGTGCCCTCCTTCTGTTTAACTAAAACAACTGGTGATGCCCACGGGTTATTTGAGGGCTGAACGACGCCGCGCTTGAGCATGTCACCTACATGCTCATCAATGACGCGGCGTTCAGTCGACGATACACGGTATGGTCGCTGCCGTAGTGGTGGGTGAGTACCTGTGTCGATCTGGTGGCATACAGTCGATGTTCGGCCTAGACAAGTGCTCTGGCTGCCGAAAGCTGGGCGAAATTTGTCAAGGAGGCTTACAAGGTCACGGCGTCGCTGCGAGTTGAGACCGTCGTCGATTACATGGTTGAAACTGTCGCCAGCGGATGTGCCATTCAGGGGACTACAGAAGAGGGCGTTGACCTCTGATGAACCATCAGGAACGGCCAACGGTGTGATGGTTTCGCAAGGTTCCATTGTGCCGATACATTCACCGCGAAGCAAGGTAATCGGGAAATGGGAATGGGTTAACCACAGGTACGTCGGTCGCACCACCTTGAAGGGTAAGAAGAGCGGTTGGGAGTGGTGAGAGGTGGCGATTAACAAATGTAGCGGAAGGCGTGAAGAGGGCGGTAGCGTCGGAGGCAGCAGAACATGATACAAGGGCCAAGACAGTAGCGTGCGGAGTGATCTCGGTGTCGCTAGTGATAATCACCTTCGTGCAGGAAAGAGGACCGTCGGCAGGTAGAGCATCGTCAAGTGATGAGAAGGCGACTTCTGCACGGGCGCAATCAATGACGGCTTGGTGACGAGACAGAAAATCCCAACCTAAAATAATCTCGCGAGAGCAGTGCGGAAGTACGACAAACTCGACTGTGTAGGGCACTCCTTGAATTAGGAGTCTGGCAGTGCACGCCGCGACAGGCTGGACGGGCTGTGCTGTGGCAGTGTGAAGAAACGGACCAAAGAAGGGGGTCGTCACTTTTCAGATTGAGCGGCACAGTTTTTCGGAGATGACAGAGATTGTGGCACCCGTATCGATGAGAGCAAGAACAGGTACACCTTCAAGAACGGCATTGATAACATTTGGCGGCGAAAGAAGAGGGCTTGTACTTTGCGACGATGACGCAGTTCTTGCCTCGGGAACTGCGCCATGTAGTTTTCGGTGTCGGGTGCAGATGGACGTCGACGTATCGGAGAGAGCGAGCGACGACGGGGAAAACGAGAACGGCCGTCAGGAGCTGGTCGAAGGCTTGGTCGCGGAAGTTGCAACTCGCGGCCTGAAGCGTAGGGGAACGTGTGGCCGTACTCAGATGCGCTTAGGTCGTCATGTAAATGTAGTGGTCGGCGGCGGCACAGGTGTGCGACGTGTCCGGGTAGGCCACACGAAAAGCAGATTGGCCGGTTGTCAGCTGTGCGCCAGGGATTGGCCACTCGATAAACTGGAGGTCGGGGCGGCGTAGTGACGTAAGGAGGAGTAGACAACGGAGGCGGCGCGTGCAACGTCGGTGGTCGTGGTCGTAGTCGTGCTGCTGCTTCGGCGTACGTCAATGGAGCGGTGACTGGTGGTGCCAGCTCTGGTGGAAGGACCTCAGACACTTGATCTTGTATTATGTGCTGTAGAGAGGGACTGGGCGACGTACTTCGTTCCGGCAGGCTGGGGATGAGCGAGAGCTGGCGAGCAACTTCTTCGCGCACAAAAGCTTTGATCTGCGAGAGAAGGACGGGATCTGGTGAGGGAGTTAAGCCGGACAACGATTCCTGGTGCGGGACAGGGCGGCGGGTGACCAGGCGTTGGCGGCGGAGCTCGTCATAGCTTTGACACAGCTCAGTAACTTGGGCGACAGTACCCGGGCTTTCGGAAATCAGCATCTGGAATGCGTCCTCGTCGATGCCCTTCAAAATATGCTTGATTCTGTCCGCCTCGGCCATGGTGGTATCGACGCGTTTGCACAGGTCGATTACATCCTCAATATAACTGGTGAAGTTCTCGCCAGGTTGTTGAGATCGCGATTGTAGGCGCTGTTCCGCGCGAAGCTTTCGAACAGCAGGACGGCCGAAGACTTCGCTGAACTTAGTCTTGAACGCTGCCCAGGTCGGAACGTTGGTTTGGTGGTTCCGAAGCCACAAGTGAGCAATGCCGGTTAGGTAAATGCTGACGGTGGACAGTTTCATGTTGTCGTCCCATTTGTTAAGGACACTCACGAGTTCATAGGTAGATAGCCAGTCGTCGACGTCGTGGTCATCAGTGCCACTGCATATTGGAAGGTCCCGCTGACGGACCGCGCCCGAGCATGCGGTAGCCTGGGGAGCAGGAAGCGGCGGGCTTGTGTTGGATTCGGTGGTCATGGCGGCAGGTAGAGTCCGGCTGCGCAACTCCAGGATGTCTAGGAGACCTAGCAACCTCCGCCAATTATAATAAAGAGGTGAAACACGGCCTCGACAAGAGGAACTGTAATATCAGACGGTATATAACAGTAGGCCTAGCCAGCGCGAACAGCAACAACGTTCAGCACGAGCACTTTCTGCTTAGCGCTGACGATCCGACTGTTTAGCTCTTCAGGGTGCACTTCTTCATCACACAAGTAAAGACGCCCTTGACTGAATTCGGAACGCGCGCTCCGCCGCTTATATACACACCGCCCGCGTTCGATCGAGAGGAGGGAGGGACGGAGAGGTGGGAGGGAGGGAGAGGAGAGGCCTGCTGCCGGCACGAGACAAGCCGAGCATGCGAGGGAGGGAGAGGAGAGGCTTGCTGCCGGCACGAGACGAGCCGAGCATGTGCAGTGGGGGTGTGGACGGCGGCCGACGCCGCAGGTGCGACTAAGAAATGCTCCGCCTTGAAGAAGAGTATTGTCAGTCCTTGCGGCAAGGTGCGCACGGCACCTAAAAATTGCATATTACCCAGCGCTTACAATGAATGAGAACAATATGTGGTGCTAGTGCCTTCATATGTCAGTCACGCTCAGCTCCTCGTTATACTTTAAGCCATACAGGAGGAGCACGAAGGAAATGAATGAAAGGCAGGGAGGTTAACCAGACGCGCGTCCGGTTTGCTACCTTACACTGGGGGAAAGGGATGCAGAGAATAAAACAAAGAAATAAGAGGGAAGAAGGCACTGTCAGGGCACATGAATGCCTACAAGCGGTCGCTTAAACCGGTCGATTTTAACACATTAGCAATGCTCGCGGCGCTTTGCTGGCCTGCGATGCGTAGGGCCACGATCCGAGGATCTTCTCTTCAGAAGACGTTCTGTCGTCTAACTTGTTTAGTGCATTGCGCGAACGTTTCGTTCGTTCACAAAACGTTCATAGAAACACAGTAGGTGGTCTATCGTTTCGTCCCTATTACCCGAGTCGCATCTGGAGATGTCTGCCATTCCTATGCCAAAAAAGTACGCCTTCGTGAAAGCTATTCCTAACCACAGGCTGCACAGTAAAGTTGCATCTCGCAGAGAGAGGTGCGACGGAACTTGGAGCTTCCTCGATGGATCTTGTTCATGTAGGCGACGGTTCCAGACACTGGGGCACTCAACCAAGTTTCCGACACTGTGTCAGCGAACGAGCGAAGACCCCTTGCAGCGTCTGTCCTCGACAAGGGTATTGGGGCTGTCTGGGCATCCTCGTGGGCGGACCGGGCAGCATCATCAGCAAGGTTGTTACCCACAACATCACAATGTCCCGGAAGCCATTGGAACACATTATCATGTCCCTTCAATAAAGCTTGGTGAAGAGCTTTTCTCATTTCGATTACTAACTACTCGTGCACCCTTCGTCGTAATGCTGATTGCAGACTCTGAAGGGATGCCTTAGAGTGGCAAAAGACAGCCCACTTTTGAGGCTGGACTTCCGCGATATAAAGGATAGCAGCACGAAAGGCGGCAAGCTCCGCTGCTGTTGATGTCGTCCTGCGGGACACCCTGAACTTGACTGTCACTTGGCAGGCCGTAATAATAACAGCACCTGTGAAGCTGTCGGCTAAGACCGATCCATCGGTGTAAATGTATGTCCTTTGGCCATACTCCGCGTTGAGTAGCGACAATGTCGCCTGTCGTAGGGCCACTGTTGAATGACGGCTCTTCTTCGTTATTCCCGGAATTGTGAGGCGTACCTGTGGTTGTTGTAGGCACCACGGAGGCGACAGTAGGGTTGCTGCTTGAGTAAAGCCCGACGGACGGCATTCTCTATGAGTCGAAACAATCTTTGAAAACATGGCTTGCGGTCTCTGAAGTGGCAACGCAGCAATATGGTGACCGGGAACTCGGCAGAGATGTCCAATGTGAGCTTTTAAATTGTCAGTAGTGACGTATGTTGGAATCGGATGCTCTCTTGAGATCGTAATTATCCCGTGAGTTGAGGTGCAGCGTGGTAATCCTAAGCACGTGCGTAGTGCCTGGCCTTGCAAACTTTCGAGGGTGCGGATGTTCGTCTTGCATGTATTGGCCTGCATAGGTAAGCTGTAAGGTAAAAATCACAGAAACAGAGCTCTGTATAGCTGCATCATGGAACGTATCGATGTGCCCCAAGTTTGTCCGCATAGGAACCGCATTATGTGAACGATGGAAATTAGTCTTCTCTTCAGGTAAGCGCAGTGGGCGCTCCACGAAAGGCCCCTGTCAATAATCACGCCTAGGAAGCGATGGTTCTTCTGGTATGAGGCATTTTAGCCGTTGATAATAACAGGATATGGTGTCATGGCCTTGCGTGTAAACGCGACCAACGCGCATTTCTCGGTAGAGACAGAACGACCCTGTTTGCGGAGATATGAGCAGGTTAAGGTGGCAGCCTGCTGGACTCTTGCACGCACTTGCAGACGGGTCACAGCCGAAGACCAAAGGCAAATGTCGTCAGCATATATTATTATGTGAGCAGTACTTGGCAAAAGCTCACTAATGCCGGCCATCACAAGATTAAACAAAGTGGGAAAGCCATACAGAAGTGTTAAAAAGAAAGAGCCGCCTTCCTTGCGAAGTTTTCAGCGTGTTTGCTTGTAGATTATGAACTAGATGGTAGAAATGGCGCAGCGTAAGTATACTTTAACAAGAATATAATCGATAGCTCTTATGAAGTCTTTAGAGGAGAAAAATTTTCACGTTTGGCTTTATGCAGAGAAGGAAACGGTTACGTGTGTAGTGAAAAGAAGCTTCACAGCGGAAAAATGCCACATGTACAAAATTCAGAGGCCCGTCATTGAAAGACCACTTCTTTATGCAATTTTGTTTCCATACTTACCCCTAAATGAAACCCTCCTGGCTCTGAAACCAGTACATTTTGATGCTGTGAACAGCAACGAGAGGCGATGATAGGCCGCAGTAACGCTTACGTTGTATAGATGCCCACTTATTATCTATGTAAAGGTTAGAGACCAGATACGTAGTGCAAGTCAGCATTCACGTGCGCATGTAGGGTAGGGGCTCAAGCTTTTATGGAGTGTAATGCAGATGGCGAAGCTTGGCACAAGTATGCTTTATCGCAAGAACTTCGTGATTGAACACGTCCAGTTGAAAACGTTGCTGAGGAGAGCACCATTTGCTTCGACTTATGAAAACAACAAAGATGTTAATACGCAATCACTTCACACAAGTTCCCACATTAGGCATGCTTACTCCACGGGCTTTCTCGAGGACAAGCGACGCCGTAGTACCGCATAAGAACCGACTCCGCATACACCCCGGCTTGGTCATTAAAAACTGGGCGATGTGCTTCCCTGCTCTGTGTCTTCTGTGGTGACATCGGTGGCACTGAAGATTTTATTTGGCTTTGCCCGCAGTTTGATAAGGAAAGAGCAGCGCAGCGGTGGTCATCAGCATGCAAGGTGGTTGTCACAGGCACCGGACATTTGAAGATGTCGTTTTTCCCGAAGGGCCCGCGGCAACGAGGAAGAGCGTGCAACGAATTTTGGAGGCCTTCCTGCGAGACATTGGGCTGTTTAACACGTGGTGACAGACTCATACAATCCAGGAGATGCTATAATATGTATAAACAAAGGCTTATTAGTAAAGTATAGCTGAAAAATACTTAACAAAGCATAAAGTAGCTACGCATGTGATTTTCTTGTTCACAAGCTGGTAGAAACGTTAGCGCGACAGAGAAGTATTTCGTTTTCGAGAAGCGGAAGGCAAGGGACCAAACAAAACGAAATCATTTCATAATGTAATCGGTAATGCTTCATGTTTAAATAGTGTTCACCATAACTTTTATGTCCGCGACAGCTTGAATGAAGGCGCTAAGAACAAGGAACGGACATTAATGTACTTTTGCCTTGTTAAAGGGACTTGCGCGCAGCACGGTCCGAAGCGCTCAGCATTTATCTGTGCAGCATCGGCTCTCCATTTTGTTAACCGGGAGCCGACGGTGGGGAGGGAGAAAGGGGAGCTGAAAGAGTATGCACCCTCTTAAACGCCTGTCACACGGGCACCCGCGTACTTCGTTTAACCCCCTCGTCTTTACGTCAACGGAGACGTGGTCCTTATTAGAAGGTCTCCCTTACGCCTAGGAAGTTAAGAATAATAATATTTTATGACTATCTGGGGTCTAACCTCCCAAAACCACGATATGATTTTGAAGGACGCCGTAGTGGAGGGCTCCAGTAATTTTGACCACCTGGGGTTCTTTAACGTGCACCGAACGCTAAGTACACGGGCCTCAAACATTTTCGCCTCCATCGAAAATGCAGCCGCCGCGGCCGGGATTCGATCACGCGACCTTCGGTTCAGCAGTCGAGCGCCACAACCACTAAACCACCGCGGCGGGGCTACACCTAGGAAGTTAAACGGAGCTTTTCGCAAAGGCAGTTCGGCGATCTCTGTCAGCGGCGCACTGCAGTACTCTCGTCCCCATTAATCTGTAGTTACGAAAAAAAATGGAAACACAAAACCGCCGCATTCAACGCAACAATAAATTTTATCAATATTAAAAGTTTTTTTGCCCCATAATAGATTCATAACGCGCTTTTAACGAAAGAACTACGCGTATACGTACACCTACTCTCCGAACCACGCCTCGCGAAAAACCATCATGCCGCCATTTTGAATTAGTGTCTCCAAGCCCGTTAGCGCCGTTGCGTTTACGTGTGGGCTTTTCGTTCCGTTCTTAATGCGGTGCTCTTTACCCTAATTAAACAGTATTAAAAGTCATATCGGTGAGTGACGCGGATCCTTCGTCGTCCCGCGTAGTCGTGCCTTCATCACATAAGAACAGTTGTGGGACCAATCCGCAGCAAGGGCTTCAAGGGCTTCAAGGACTGAACGTGAGAACTAAATTTTAAAATTTCTGGTTCGATTCCTCGAGGACATTCACCGAATTGATAAACTGTAATTTAACATACATCAGCATCATTACGTTGTGACATGTACATAACACGATCATATTATCTTCTTTTTTTTTCTCCTTCTCCTTTCGTGCCCTCCTCCTCCTAGGGCCTTTCTGTCCTCACTCCCCTCCCATATACAGAGTAGCATGTAGGCGCCTTTAGGTACGCCGGCAGAATTCTCTGTTTTTCATTAAAGAGCTTTCTCTCTCTCTCTCGTGAGAACTAACGGTGCTTATCCGATATTGGAAAGACAACTTGAGCTAGATGGCAGCGCAACTTCGCAGAAGTCGATCACAGCTTGTGATGTGTTTGAAAAGCAGCGCACGTGGAGAAAACGCATTCCAGGGCAAACGTGCAGTGTTGACCACGCCTTGCCAGCGCTGTGCCAGCCAAAACAATGTATTTGTTTCTATTTGAATAAATTATAGTTTTTACAATCATACGTACGATTTAGGATGTCATCAGCATGATTAGACGCGATATATTGCTTGCAGACCTAAATGCAGCAGGGCCTAAGGGGGTCTTGCGGCTTCTCTGCAAAGGTCGTAAAATTGCAGCGTGACATGGCCAGAACTCCGTCTCCATGGAACTCCCGAATACATGATCACTACTTCTTGCGCAAAATTTTTTCTAAGACGACGGACGAAACAGACACGGACGGGCGCAAACTTCCAACTGAATTTATTATTAACATGTGCCCTAAATATATACAAATATGACTATGACAAAACAAAACAAAAACACCAATGCCACAGGTGTGCAGTGTGTCAGCGCGCATTAGCTTCTCACTCCCCCAAAATGTAGTGACCCTTCCAAGAAGGCCATTTCCTTCTGTGTCAATGACACTGACGTCATGCTCACGCAGTTGCTGCCCTCCCTTTGCATTTTGGCTGCCTCCACAATCTCTCGCGTGCGCTGATCCGCGTCATGAAAAACAGCAGTACACTGTTTATACAACGGTTTGCATCCACACTCGTGGCAATGAATGGCCAAATTTCCATTGGGCAATTTTACATTGGGCAAACAGGTCGGTGTCTAAACCCCCGCCTGCGTGAGCACGCGAACAGGGTGGACGGGGGCAGGGATGGAAATTTGGCCATTCATTGCCACGAGTGTGGATGCAAACCGTTGTATAAACAGTGTACTGCTGTTTTTCATGACGCGGATCAGCGCACGCGAGAGATTGTGGAGGCAGCCAAAATGCAAAGGGAGGGCAGCAACTGCGTGAGCATGACGTCAGTGTCATTGACACAGAAGGAAATGGCCTTCTTGGAAGGGTCACTACATTTTGGGGGAGTGAGAAGCTAATGCGCGCTGACACACTGCACACCTGTGGCATTGGTGTTTTTTGTTTTGTTTTGTCATAGTCATATTTGTATATATTTAGGGCACATGTTAATAATAAATTCAGTTGGAAGTTTGCGCCCGTCCGTGTCTGTTTCGTCCGTCGTCTTAGAAAAAATTTTGCGCAAGAAGTAGTGATCATGGAGTACCAACTAGCTCGAACCCACACCTTGTTAAAATCCCTAATACAGTTTTACATAGGCTTCAGCGGACTGACAGGGGTATGCATGCGGTTAGCTGGAAAAGGTACAGGGGCGACGACCGAGGATTACGGAGCTAATATGTCCACGGTGCTTTGTGGACATAACAATGTAGACGCTGAGCCGTGCTCAGCGAGGGTTGCAGAACATAGTGCTGCTTCCTTTCTCAGGAACTGCTTATCTCTTTCTGTGGCTCTATGTTTAAAAATGACATATAGATATTCACGGTGGCGCGTATTGTTTCGCAGTTTGTCTCGACTTGAGCCTTGTTTCTTGTCTTTTTTAGAAGTGCCTACACTGAGTACGTCTTATAGCATCATTCCAGCGGCACTCGTTGCAGGCTGGTTGGTTCATACTGAACTCTCGGTAATCTGCGCTATCCCGCCTTCCTTTTTCTTCTTTTCTGATCAAGCATGTACCAGAAAAAGAGTTCGTTCCAGGATTGTCTATCTTCATAATATTCCTGCACGATTCGGTCATATGTTAGGAGCCGCTGCACTCCGGTCGTCAACGTTCCTTTTGCGCAACGTCTTAGTAAGGCGTTCGAACAACTTCGAAAGCATATAACCCGCTTAATAATGCTAACGTTAACACACGCGCTTTAAAATACAAATCATAACGCCGTTTCATTATGTGATAAATGATCAAACACCTGGAGGACGCTTGAGCTTCGTCTTCAACAGTAAAACGCGATAGCGAATCGGACCCCTTAGAATCGCCTTCTCATTCGCTAGCCTGGATTCGATTCCAGATGGACACCTCAGCCTTCGCCGCAACGAAAGGAACGTCTATGGGCGTAGCACTAGGCCGTTTTAAACACCCCTAGAGGGAGAGGAGGATGAAACTTTAATGTAAGAATGCGCGGCCTCGGTGGTGCGTGTCCCACCCCTAGGCGTCGGCCAGGAACTCTTGGGCCCTGGCGCCGTCCACTGCAGGTATAGGTGCGATCTATCCACTACGTCTTAGTTCATCATATTGCGAATTCTGAAGGACCCACTCGCGTCCGTAAGGCAATATGCGCACATGAGTTCCCGCACAATTTGTTGATACTGTGGCTGATTATGCTGATGATCTATTATGCCTGAGCGCTTCGTAATACCTGGACCTTTAGGTCACCAACTCGATGCGCAGTGCATCTGGTGCGATTCTAGTCTTTTGCGACGCAATATATTACATGTTTTAGCCCGACTCCTCGCACCAAATGACGTCCGCATAAAGTTTGTTTCCGAAGCAATTGGAAGCGCTGGCTTGGCTCTGTGGTAGAACACCTTAATACCACGGCCAATGCCTTGGTTCGATTCCGGCTCGAAACCTTGATGTTTATTCTGTGCATCGTCGCCGTTTCTCGCTCACAATCAACGCCCCCGCTACCGTCACCGACACCAGAATTTCTGCGACACGTGCTCTTTAACGCTATCGCGTTAATACATCGCATGACAATGTTTTTTAGATGCGAAGCAGCTTTCGCTTGGGGCTGTGTCTGTCGTCCGGTGGTGGCGTTCGCACTCCACTGCGCATGCGCCTACTCTCTCTCCCCCTCTCCTCCTTTACGCAGATGTTCGGTTGCCTTCTCTCTTCTCCTCCCCCGCGCTGCAGCCGCGGTGCAGCCTCTTCTCCCCCGTGATGCAGCCGCGCCGCAGCCAGATACAGCCTGTCAGCCACTCTCTCCTCTTCCTCCACCATTTCATGTGTATATAACCGCATGCGCTCGGCCGGCTTCCGTCATTCTCGCTTCGCTCCCGTTCAGATGAATTGTAACGTCAACGTCGGCGCCACTCATTCACTCGGTGCTAGCGGAAAGCAACGCACAAACACAACATAATTATAAGACAAACATTAAATACAACCCTCACACACTAACGGAAACGCCGAGTGAACGTAACGGAAAATTGGTGTGCGCCCCCAATGCTGCTTCGCGTCCCCTCATGGTTTCCTTGAGTGGGAGATGGTGTAATCGTTTCGCAGCAAACCAAAGGGATGCGTAATGTTTGAAACCGTGCCTAAACATGAGTCACAAATTAATGCATCCAACTCGTAGACAACAGATTCCAGTCAAATATTTTAAGGAAAATGAAAGCAATCTTAGTGCTATTGATAACAACGTTTGCACCTTCTGAAAGAATGCGACATGTTACATTTTGACATATGTAGTTTATTAATACAACATTCGGATTAGTGCCTAAGAAAGAGAGAGATATAGAAAATAAAAGTAGGACAGAAGTGAAGTGTTATAAAAAAAGCGAGTACAAGGTCTGTTCACATCACTTTTTCCCAGTTTTTGAACTTTGCATGAGGGAAACGCGATGATCGTGCTTTTAGGCTATGAAAATAGTATCTAAATCGAACGTTTTTTTCTTGGCTTTTTAATTCGGAGAAAGAATACGCGTGCTACATGACTTGCGCCCACAAAATTAGACTCCAGTGCATCTTCTATTATTTACATATAATTTTCGATTTTTGAGTTGCTTGCATTTACGCTTTGAAAGGTAACATTTTGTTCTCACTTTTCTCCAGGACCAATCAACCAGTTCAATCTCGGAAAGAAAAGTGGTAAGTTAATGAGTACTGGAAATATGAAATGACAAGCTTGTACAACTGATGCATGAATAGTCGTGCATTCTTCTGAGAACAATACGGGATAACTAGGACAATACTAGCAAATACAGGCGTCACAAACCCATAAACTTTACTCTACAGTTTCCTGCGGAAGCTCTTGTGCGTAAGTTTTATTCGCAGTAGAGTCCCCGGGATCTTGCAACCAATTTGAAAGGCGACATTTGTTAAATATTGTGTAAAAGCGACAATTCTAGTGCTTGATCTGTTTAGGAACATAAACAATGTATTCTCACGAAGAAAAAACTTTGTTGAATGGTTTCCACACGATACAAACGAGGGCAGAAGCAAAGAAGGGACACAGACATCAGCACGTTCCCACAACTAAATGTATTAGCACAGAAACATATTTTTAAACCGCAACGTGAACACACGGCGACGACGTCAAACCATGATAAATGCAAAAGATGACAGGTGGAATAACCAAGCACAAACTGTATCAGGTGACAAAACTATTCAAGAAAGATATTTCCATGTCATGCAGGGCCACAGAAGGAATGCTTACACAGCTAGGGCCTTTTTGTTAGTAACAACTTTCAGCAAATAATTTTCAAAGTGAGCGATATACAAAAAAGTTGTGCGTTCAGAAATTAAAAACAAATATTTATTGGCAATTTAGTGATTTGAAACAATTGTTAGTTGCACTGCACGACAAGTCTTTAAACAAAAGAAAAACTCTTGTGCACTGCTGCACTGCTGCGTTTTTCTAGAGAATGGATGGTAGAATGAAACGCGCTTTTATCTCGACGTGTTTTTTTATTTTAAGTGCGGAGCACTTTAGGGACCCTGGCATGTCGTCTCATGTAATCTCACGTCTTTGCTTGGCGTCATGCGTGCGAAACCTTGTAAAAGATAGCAATGTAGAGCATAGCAGTGTACAGTACAGTATAGAAAGGGGTGAAAAAGGGAAGTAAGGGTCAGGAGAAGGGAAATGAGGAGGGAAAGGGTAAAGCATAGCATAGCCGTGTATAGTATAGCATAGCCATGTGTTGTATATTATAGTAAGGGGTTGAGAAATGGAACTGAAAGTTAAGGGGAGGGGAAAAATTATAGCAGTGCATAGCCATGTGTATGATTGGCCTGGAGATCGAACAGAGTCGGTCGGCACTTAGTGGCGAGCGGACGAAACCTCGAAATGTGGGTGCCGGTGGCCCGTCGCAGCTCTAGCAGCAGTGCGCGTTGTTTGTTGTTCGACAATCCACGATGGCATTTGACGTGAACGATTCGGTCAACGTTGAGTAAACTCATTCTTTCCTTTGTCTTATGGAAGTTCGTAAAGTGCGTGGTTTTTTTTTTAAGTAGCGATGCGAAAGTAATTTGTTTAATACGACCGCACCACATACGCTTGTCGCTTTTCAACATGTTCTGCGACTAACATTTGTAATTCCGCCTCTGAGCACAATTCTGACTCTTGTTGAGGACTGTGTCGCGCTTTTCATCGCATTTTGAAAACTTTTCAGCGCGAACGGGATGGAGCACAACGAAGGGGTCACAAGACTCCGTCCAGTTCGCGCTGAAAAGTTTTCAAAATGCATCAGTTCCAACTCGCCCACCTCTCTACTTTACTGCTTTTCGTCGATGACGACGTTGTTGTTGTGGCGGGCCGCATCACTAAATTCAGTGTCGTCTCTTCTACGTGCTGCTCTGACGATGCCGTACTCGTTATTGCATTCGCGCTCCAGCCTACTGGGCTTAGCAAAGACCCCTTAGCAAAGGTGGCGAGCGACGAAACCATAGATCATCTACTGTGTTTCTGTGAACGCTTTGTGAATGAACGCAACGTTCTGCGCAATGCGCTGAACAAGCTAGACGATAGACCCGTTTTCCGAAGAGAAGATCCTCGGTCGTGGCCATACGCATCACAGGCCAACAAAGTGATGCGAGCATTGCTACTATTCTTAAGATCGACTGGTTTAAGCGACCACTTGTAGGCATTCAGTGGACAGGCGCATAAGTACCCCGATAGTGCCTTCTTCTCTCTTCTTTCTTTCTTTTAATTCCTTCATCCCTATCCCCCAGTGTAGGGCAGCAAACCGGACGCGCGTCTGGTTAACCTCCCTGCCTTTCATTCATTTCCTTCCTCCTCCTCCTCCTCCCTGAAAAGTCTACGTCAAGTCGGCTGATGAGAAAACACTGGCACAATTGAACTGCTTATGCTCTGCAGGATGATATTAAAACCTCAAGTTGCTCGGATGTGGTTGGTCGCGGTGCGTACCGCAATTTGGGGTATGACACCTTGCGAGGCAGCTTCTGCTAATCAAATATACACTACGGAAACTTCACCTTTGGTTATATATCAGGTCTGAATCATTCCTGGAAGATTCATTTAAGATATTCAGAGAACAAATATATCATCATGAGCAGTGGCGATAAGCACGCTCGCGAATGTTCATTCATCGCTTACATAGTCCGTCCTTTTATGGCTCGCGAAACGACATTTTTATTCTGAACAAGATCATGCAACTAGACGAGTTTCGGCGCTTATATTTATACCTCGGAACACTGAGAACGCTTTTCGTTGTTGAGTAAAGGCCCCAACACACGTACGCGTTGCAGCGCGTCAACGCGTGACTTTTTGACGCGGCGTCGCGCCCTCTCCCTATGGAGAGGGAGGGCGCGCAGCTTCGCATAGCCGCGCGCCCTCTCTCCCCATAGGGAGAGGGCGCGACGCCGCGTCAAAAAGTCACGCGTTGACGCGCTGCAACGCGTACGTGTGTTCGGGCCTTAAGGGCGACGGAAAACGCAGAAACCACAGTAAGGCTCGCTGACGCTTGCTTAACAGGACTCGCAGCTAGCGCGAACAAACCTTGCATTCATTGCAAAGGTGGCGAACGAACGATGTAGAACGAATTACACACTTGCAGACTCGATGCATTTAATTGCGGAAGTACGCAAAAGAGTAAGCAAGTCATTATGCCAGCTCTGGCCAAGCCGCCACGATCTTTCGCGGACTGCAACGGTCTTCGCGCACGTAGCACGCAGAAACTACGCATGCAACAAGCTGGAATGCACATATTACAGACTAAGAGTGAGAAACGTATTAGCATCAACGCTTTTCTTCTGCGGACGCTTCAACCCACCGTGATCGAAGTGCTTGCTGCGCACCATCGGAAAGCGCCTTCCCGTTCCGACACTTGACAAGCCATTCTCGGCGATGTTGCACGTCGCCGGGACTGCAAGCTTGTGCAAAATGTGCGGCATTGCGGAATTGACAGTACCTCACCTTGGAAACTGAAACGTTTTCGGCAGCTACGGAGCGCAGGATGACGATATAGAAACAGGAGCCCCGTACACTTCCACACACCGCAAAGCCGACGTATCCACATTAGCGCAGCGACGGTGCCGCCTATAGGCCGATCTCCCGGCCAATAGTACAGCAAGGGTGTGTGAAGGGGCAGTGAGGGTGAAGAGGAGAGATGTGAGGCTGATGAGGAGGAATAGGAGGGTACAACATATCAGAGCCGCGTATAGTATAATATAGCAATAGGGTGGAAAACGGAAGCAATGGTGAGGAGAAGAGATGTGAGGGTAAGGAAGATGAAAACGAGGAGGGAAAAGCATAGCATAGCCGTGTATATATAACACCGCATATCACATTGTTGCGAAAGGGAAGCGAGCGTGAGGAGAAGTTAAGTAAGGGTTAGGAGGAGTTAAAACTGAAGAGGGAAAGGAGGAAGGGAGAGGGCGCCCCTGCATCACGAATGAGGTTTCCTTTCCCGCCATGGAACGCCGAGCAGACTCCACGCCTGGAACGACAGTGGCGCCGAAGAGCATGCGAATGACTGCTCCGCACTTCCTACAGCTTTCAAGTTGAGTGCAACTGAATAATCGTTAGTAGACAATATTGTCGTGTTTCGTCGGGAGTGGAAACCGCCGCCGAAGGAAGAATGCGGGAGCAGAACTGAACGTGGTTTATTCCATGCCAGCGTGCAGTGGAATGCGGCTTCGCGGCCGCATGTCTGGGTTTATATAATGAACGGTCGCGATAGTCGAGCCGCTGTTATCGCTCTACGGGCGATGATAACATAACACTTCTCCCCTTTTATTTAGAGGGTGAATTTGTATCCTTATACAATATTTAAAAACGGGCTTCGTATCGATCTGGTGGACGGCGTTGTCTTGACGGGTAGCGCCTTTCCGGTGCGGGTGTCTCCGATGGAGGAGCGGGCGCTGGAGGGCCAGCCTCCATGCGCACAGGCTCTTCCGACGTTGACTGGTCACCAGCCTGGCTTTGAGGGAGGGCCAGGAACCCCTCCGTGAAGTCTGGCTCCGATGCCCTTGGTGTCGCCACAGTGCCCGTGCCTGCGAGCAGCTGGTCGAGATGTCGGCGCCAGATGAACTTGCCTCTGGGTGTAGTGACTATGACTTTATAAGAGACTGGGCCAGTCTTCTTTAGCACGGTTCCACGAACCCACTTGGCTGAGCCTCTGTTTTGCGAACTAGAACACTGTCATTAATACAAAAAATTACACCATCTCCCGCTAAAGGGGACCATGAGGCGATGCGAAGCCGGAGCACTTGCACGATCGCGTTCCGTTGGCGTTCGTTGGGCATGCTACCGACCTCACGTCGTGGAACGCGAAGAGGGACGCTACGCGCGTCGTATCTTCCGTCTAGCCTGGCCGTTAATTCTCACAGGGCGAGCGGGGAACGCGGTCGACAGGCGGGCGAGAGGGGGGCAGCGTAGGAGAGGAGGGAGAAGGGGAGGGGACGCGCATGCGCTCGAGCTCATCGTGGCGTTGCGCAGGAGAGAATTTCGGCATGTCTAGCCCGCGTTTCAGAGGAAGAGTGGAAAGGGGGAGGGGAGAGGGAAAGTGGAGAGGGGAGGAGGAGAGGGTGAGTGGAGAGGAGGTGTGTGGAGAGGGTATGCGCATTCGCAGTAAGGGTGGTCACGCCGCACACCACCACCACCGGATTGAGCTCCGCCTTAAGATACTTCGCATCTAAAACAGTTACTGTTGCTCTTCCGCTGCTGCATTTGGGTGAATTGACTGTGCATCACCTTTCCCTCCACTGTAGGCTTCATGGCATCCAGTCTGGTGCGCAGTCCTTTACCCATCAACAGGTTAGCTGGAGCTTCTCCAGTCGTAGGATGAGGCGTGTTTCGGTAAGCCAATAAAAAGTTGTGAAGTGTTTCTTCGACAGACTCACCGGGCGGTGACTTGCGCAGAGCAGACTTCAACGTTTGCACGAACCGCTCCGCCAGGCCATTTGTGCTTGAATGATAAGGGGCGCTCACGACATGTCTGGCCCCGACGTCCCGCAAAACGCCTTGAACTCTTCGGACACCAGTTGTGGTCCATTGTCGGACACCGTCTCCGGCATTCCGAATCTGCAGAAAAGTTCGCGCACGCAGGCAACAGTACGCTCGGACGTTGTGCTTCGCATAATGAACACTTCCGGCCACTTTGAGTGGGCATCTACAACCACCAAAAACAGTTCTCCGGAAAGGCCCCGCAAAATCCAAGTGAATTCGCCTCCATGGTGCGGTCGGCCATGCCCAGGGATGCAGAGGTGCCTTACATGGATCATTCCGTTGTGCCTGGCAGGCTTGGCAACTTCGTACATTTGTCACTAAATCTGCATCAATTGACGGCCACCACACGTAGCTGCGAGCTAACTTCTTGCTCCGCACAATGCCGGGATGGCCTAGGTGCAGTTCTTCGAGCACTGATTCCCGAAGGGGGGACGGGATAACAACCCTGAGGCCATACATGAGGCACCCTTGATGCACGCTGATCTGCAAACGTCGGTCGAAAAATGGTTTTAAGCTCACATCGCGCAAGTGCAATGACCAGCCTATGCTTGTAAGCTGGAGCACTTTACTGAGCACCGGATCACGTGCTGTAGCGCGTGCAATCTCTTTGGCGGACACAGGCATAGAGTCGAGGCGCAAGACAGAAAACGATTCCACGCCTTCGCATGTGCTGTCTTCAGGTCCCTGGAGCGGGAACCTTGAAAAAAGTCTGCTTCTGCGTTGTCACTGGAATTTTTTGTACACGAGCGAGTACTTGTAAGCTGACAACGTGACGGCCCATCGCTGTAAACGTGCTGCTGCAATGGGTGGAATGCCTGTTTTTTGTCCCAAGATTGTTTGCAACGGCTTGTGATCCGTAATCAACGTGAAGCATCTTCCATAGATGTAGAAATGAAACTTTTTGACGGCAGAGATAATGGCCAGCGCTTCTTTTTCTAGCTGACTGTACTTTTTTCGGCGTCAGTTAATGTGCGCGACGCATAAAACACAGGGCGAGAGCTTCCATCTTCCGTTACATGCGAAAGTACTGCGCCGACACCGTACTGGGAAGCGTCACATGCGACTTGCAAAGGTTTATCTGGGTCGTAATGCGCCAGGATCGAGGATGACGCCAACGTAATCTTGATTTCCTCGACGCCACTTGACACGATTCATCCCAGAGCCACGACTGGTCGCGACGCAGCAGTTTGTAAAGTGAACTCGCCAGAGTAGACAATCGAGGCAGAAACTTCGCATAGTAATTTACGATCCCCAGAAACGATTGCAGTTGCTGCTCGCTTGTGGGTGCGGAAGCTTTCATGAGCGCTTCTATCTTGTCTGGCGTTGTACTGATCCCTGCTGCACTGATAACATGACCCAGATACTGTAATTCTGTTTGGAAAAACGAACACTTTTCTTTCTTTACTCGAACACCGCGGTCATTCAACCGCTTCAGAACCGCTTCGAGGTTTGCGAAATGTTCGTCCGGTGTCTTGCCGGTAATGAGAACGTCATCTAAGTAGCAGCTGACACCTTTTAGGTCCTTCAACATTGTGTCCATAATTCTTTGGAAAATGGAAGGTGCCGAAGAAACCCCGAACGGCAGTCTGTTTACGGAAAAAAGGCCTTTATGAGTATTTAGTGTCAAGTACTTTCGGGACGACTCCGGCATTACTACCTGTTGAGACGCTCGATTGAGGTCAATCTTCGAAAATTCTTGGCCCCCTGCGAGTGCCGCGAACAACTCGTCCACTCTTGGAAGCGGATATCGGTCAGTTTCAAGACAAGGATTTAGAGTGGTCTTGTAATCGCCGCATAGTCTTATGCCACCGTCTTTCTTGACCACTGGCACAACCGGCGTGGCGTAGTCACTTGTCACGACTGGTGAAATGACTCCCATGTCTTCTAACTTCTTAAGCTCAGCCTCGACTGCTGGTTGCAATGCAAATGGCACACTTCTTGCCTTCAAAAATTTTGGCACGCTACCTTCTTTCAGCAACAACTCCGCTCTTTCTTCTGTAATTGTCCCCAGTTCGTCTTTAAACAAACTTGTATTTGTCTAGAAGAGCGCGTAGTCTGGTACATGTAGAATTTTCCAACCTGGGAATAGCGTTGAGCTTGAAAATACGGCTCCAGTCGAGTCTGATGGCGTGCAACCATTGACGACCTAGCAGAGGCGGTCCCTTTTCTCTCGTGATGTAAAGAAGCAGCTGGGCACGGCCACGTGGGCAACTCCGACAGGCTGGATGATGGCTCCCTCGAACGACCGCAGCTTCAGCGTCGTTGGCATGACCTTGGTTGAGGGAAACATTTGACGAAACTGATTCAAATACATCACGGTCACAGTAGCCCCAGTATCCAACTCCATTTCCAGAGGTAGGTCTTGTACTTGAATTGAAATTTTTATCGGCTCTAGACCAGGCGAAAAAATTTCCTTCATGCTAACAGAAGCTTGAACGGGACGCAATATTTTCATCGCGTTTCGGCGTGCTCCCTTCATCGTTTTCTGCTTGTTAGCTTGGCACGCTCTTTGAATGTGTCCTTTCTTATCACATTTGAAACAGATGGCAGCGATGTGCGGGCACAGTCTGCTTGCATGCTTCGCAGACCCACAGCGGTAGCATTTTCCCTGCGTCATATCAGTTGTCCCAACCGCTTCGACTCTGTGAACGCCTGGTACGCTTGATTCTGAAGCGTGCGCTTAGGCCACGCTCTTTTTAGCTGCTTCCATGGCTAGCGCTCGTTCTACGGCTTTCTGGAATGTTAGCTTGTTATCCTCCGTAAATAACACGCGCTGTATATCTTCTCGGCACAGACCACAGACAAAACGATCCCGCAGTGGCTGATCGTGGGCGGATTCAAATTCGCATGTCTGTGCCAATTTCCGCAACTGCGCAACATCTTCACAAATTGATTCAGTCTCAAGTTGCGATCTTCTGTGAAATTTTGAACGTTCGCTAATGACCGACGGCTTCGGTGACAAATCGTCACGAAGAAGTTTCTTTAACAACTCGAAACCTTTAGCTGACGGCAATTCCGGCGCGGTCACTGACTTGAGTAGACCAACACCCTTGTTACACGGGCACGCTAACCTCAGTTACGGCAAACCTCAGTTCCCTTAAACCGCAGGTACATCCAGTTAGACGGAAAGCCTAACCGCAGTTATCCCACTAACCGTGGTTGCTCCGAACCGAGGTTGACCACCTCAGTTAAGTGAAGCTAACTAGCAAAATGGCGGCACCCAAGTCGGTGGTCGAAGGCAGCGTGGCTCAACTGGAGGCTGAAACGTCTTACCGAAAGCAAGTAAACTTGCCTTTCTCAAGAACAGAAGTGCCGAGACGCGAAGCAGTCCGTCAAAACAAACCACGCACCAAACACGGCTACACGGCGATCAAACGTATCAACCAACGGATTGTCTTGGCTTTCGCACCGACCGTAAGTTGACTTCGCCCATAGTTGCGAGACTAGTCGTTATTTAAGCGAAACATTGTCAAAACACTTGATGGAATAAGCTCAGGGACTGCAGATACAAGGAGAAAGGATTTATTTTAACTGAAATGCATTGTATTTGTCAGTATTTTTTTTATAAAAACTGCTAAACGTTTATATTGAAATCACCAAAACTTAGTATCACGTGACCTGCTTCAGCGACCCAAACTAAGGACCACTTTTCGCGTGTAACATGGCCAACCGCAGTTGGCGCTAACTATAGTTTATTCCGGTTAACTGAGGTCCGGAAGGAACTGAGGCTAGCGTGCCCGTGTAACTAGGGTATAAGTCTTTGGGCCTATGAGGCTCAAAAAAGCGTGTACCTTGTCGTCCACGGGGATACGGTTGACCTGAAGAAATGATGACAAGCGTTCCTCGTACGACGGCCAGTCGCTTATAGACTCGTCGAACGGCTCGATGTGTCCCAGTCGACCCACGACTTGCGTCACTACCCCCGCCGCCGGACCTTCCATTTCCATGTCAGCTTGCCGCACATTTGGTCAAGGTCCCGTACTCGTCGCCAATGTCGTGTTTCGTCGGGAGTGGAAACCGCCGCTGAAGGAAGAATGCGGGAGCAGAACTGAATGTGGTTTATTCCATGCCAGCGCGCAGTGGAATGCGGCTTCGCGGCCGCATGTCTGGATTCGTATAATGAACGGTCGCGATAGTCGAGCCGCTGTTATCGCTCTATGGGCGATGATAACATAACAAATATAATGGTCCAACGAAACAAATAGAGACATTGATATTGCCAGTGCATGACAGCTCACTTATGAATCTGATTTGACTTAATACTGTTGCGTTATCTGCATGTTTCATGTACACGTGTTTGTATTTTGTGTCGAAGTTTAGTGCACTTCTGTTACCGGACTCTGCTCATGCCTATTTCTCTTATGTCTTAGCTTTAAGACTGCCTGTTTATACTAGATATCATGTACTAGACAGATGTACAATGCTGCGCTGTCTTCTTGATTTTGGTAGCCTTCGCTATCTTTAATATCCTGTCATAAGGGGTAGCCCATATCATATATTAAAAGGCGTAACGCACTTATGCGAAAAATAGCAATGCAGTAATAAATGTATTCGTAAGAATCCGGCCTCGTTCTGATCTCTTGTGGAGAGAGTTATATGAGTGAGCAGCAGGAATGCACGAAATTTCCTGATGTGCCACAGCTCATGCAGGCATGAACAGCAGTTCATGAGAGTGAAACGGATGGCTGTAAAGAGCACATGTAAGAGATTGCACTTATCCAGAAGGGCAATGACAATATGAAATAAGAAATTTACAGTTTCGCCGCAAGAGTGAAGCAATGAATGCCATAGCAACAAATTGGAATGTTACACGAAGTGAGGCTGGCAGCTTTAGGAGCAATATTGGTTGTAGTACCAAACATGAGCTGCCTAAACAAGCAGGTGTGCTGCGTCATGGTAAGATCAATATTAGGAGAGACTCGACGGCCACGACGAGCCCTTTGTAGAATCGTGATGCTGATGGACAGCGGCTCCCGTGGGCAGTGCATTTGAGGTGGCAAAGTGTAATACGGCTTGCACGTGACGTAAGCATAATATGGCTTGCACATGCCGCCGTACTGGTGCTCCGACTTGATGGCGATATGATGATATCAGTATGTCATATACAATGCCACGGAATGCTGCCGGCGTATGTGCGAGAAATTACGGCGGAGCCATCGCGCGCTTAAATGTCATGTAGATACAATTGCAACGCTGATCGCTTGTGCACGAGAGCCCGCGGATCGCCCGCGGGGCCGCGCCTTAGAGAAGGGGAACCGACGGCAGTTCCTTCTTTGTATGGCTGCGCTAAGCTGCAGCCTAGCCCCTTTGTGCAATCTCCCGGGTAGTTAGTGGACAAGCCTCTGCGACACGGAAACACGGAAGCGGCTCAGAGATGCAGGTACGACCAATTGTTCAGGACAGCTATAGGAGGAGGAGGAGAAGGAGAGAAAGGAAAGGCAGGGATGTTAACCAGTCTAGAAGGACCGGTATGCTACCCTACACTGGGGGAAGGGATGGGGGAGGACAGCTATAAGTAGCTGGTATGCGCTTGTGGCTGAATTGCCGAACGATTCTCGCTGCTCAGTATATATATATATATATATATCTCCCACTAAAAGGAACTATGTGGGGATGCGAAGCAGTGCATGGGTCGATTAAAGTTCCGTTCATCACTGGCACCATGCCCGATGTTAACGCGTCCTTGCAAGTGGAGCACACCATGAATTCACTGTGGTTGCTGTTGCTGTTACTCGTCCCGAACTCTTGTTGGAGCACGCCGCGCGGGCTCATCGCGCGTCTGTAGAATCTCCTTCCCCGACGCCATCACGTGATTGCTGAAAGAGTGTTAGTGGGAGAGGCCGCAGCGTCAAACGCAGCCCCTTACACAGGCCCGAACGCGCTAGCGCGTGCCAGCAGACGTGGTTTTGTCTGCATTACGCCAAGATAGGATAGCATACGGCAGCCCGGGCCCCTAAAGTGCTCTGCACGTATCATCATCAAGGCGGTCGAAGAACAAGAGGAAGAAGACTTCTCCTTTGCGCGAGCGAGCGCTGCGCCGCGACTGTTGCGTGAGTAGGCGCATGCGCAGTGGAGCACGGACGCCACCGCAGGACACAGCCCCCAGCATAAGTTCCTTCGCATCTAAAAAATATATCGAGATGGTCCCTTACTGAAGCTTTTGTCTTAGTTGAAACCGACGTATTCAGAGCAGTGCCTAATGTCTGAACTTTGTCGGGTGGTACTTCGAATCACACTTTACAAAGTTTGTTTCAATTCCATGTGGAGCTATATAATCATGCGTTTAATGTTTCTTTTACAGCGAAAGCTGTTATGAGATCATTTCACCGGCCGTTTTTGGCGCCGTAGTTGTCCGCCGCCGCCGCCGCTGCCGCCGCCGCTGCCGCCGCCGCCGCCGCCGGTGTCCGTAACCAGTATCGCTCGAAATAAGAAAAAAATCCCAGGATGGAACGAGGTTCGAACCTGGGCCCTCTGCGTGGGAGCCCAGTATTCAACCTCTGAGCCATTCCGGTGCTTGGAACTGCTATGCAAAAAGGTCCTATACAGTAGTAAGACCGAAAGACGAGCTAGTTGGTAGAAATTTATCTTGAGTAGCTTTTAGCGCAAAAAAAAGGACAGGGACACAGAGGGAGGTTCCCTCCCTCTGTGTCCCTGTCCTTTTTTTTTGCGCTAAAAGCTACTCAAGATGAAGTCCTATACAGACTTCATGTCGGGAAGAAACCACATTAGCATATGCAATATAGCGTGGTAGATAAGCACCAAGCGTCGCGCAACGCGTCGCACAACGCGAATTCTGTAACCAGGCGTCACACAATGCTAATTGCGCAATGAGTATGTTGTTGAATGCTTCCAACCCATTACAAAGGACTCTGCCATAATTCTTCATCGTCGTCAGGCACAGCATCAACAAAGTGCGTATAATGTCTTACATGCGTTTAGAAGGTACCACGGCTCTTCGTAGAATGACGAAAAATGGCCCAGTGCCTGCTGCCCTACTTCTCAAACATTACAATGTTTTATAGCGTTGTGGGTTCCTCGCAAGTGCACTTGTAGTGGTTGCCAAGGAAGCCCATAAGCGCGTGATCCATTTCCTCGGGGTCTCAGATAAATTACAGTGATTTAGAGCGTAGTGGGTTTCTCGCAAGTGCACTTGTATTGGTTGCCAAGGAAGCCCATCAGCGGATGTTCCATTTCCTCGGGGTCTCAGTAAAATTACAATGATTTAGAGCGTAGTGGGTTCCTCGCAAGTGCACTTGTATTGGTTGCCAATGAAGCCCATCAGGGCATGATCCATTTCCTCGGGGTCTCAGTAAAATTACAATGATTTAGAGCGTAGTGGGTTCCTCGCAAGTGCATTTGTATTGGTTGCGAAAGAATCCCATAAGCGCATGATCCATTTACTTGGGGTCTCAGTAAAGTTCCTCACCCCATCCCGTCTCTCTCCCCCGCCACGGTGGTCTAGTGGTTATGGCGCTCGACTGCTGACCCGAAGGTCGCGGGATCGAATCCCGGCCGCGGCGGCTGCATTTTCGATGGAGGCGAAAATGTTTGAGGCCCGTGTACTTAGATTTAGGTGCACGTTAAAGAACCCCAGGTGGTCGAAATTTCCGGAGCCCTCCACTACGGCGTCTCTCATAATCATATGGTGGTTTTGGGACGTTAAACCCCAGATATTATTATTATATATCCCGTCTCTCTCCCACGGCAACGTATGTTGTACAGCATGACGGGAGAGGGAAATAGCAACCGGGCGTCACCCAATGCAAATTACTTAACTGGTGGGCCGTTTAAAGCTTCCAACCCATTACAAAGGGCTGAGCCATAATTCTTCATCATCATCAGTCGTCTCGTCAACAAAGTACACATAATGCCTTACAGACGTGCGGCTGGTGCCTCGCTTCTCCACAGAATGACGAATAATGGCTTAGTAGGTGCTTCCCAACTTCACAAAAATTGTGATTTATGGCGTAGTGGGTATCTTTCTAGTGTACTTGTATTGTAGCCCCAAGAGGGCTGACAAGGGGCTCTAGAAACGCAGCTCTTCCAGCTTTCGCTGTGACTGTGCTGCGGTTTCAGCGCAGGCCTGGCGTTTTTTAATTTCCCCTTAGCGAAATTAGCGCATTTGGACAGCGGCGTTTGCGTATTAGTTGCTCTATCGAGCTGTTGTTCGAGCTAGTTTCAACAGCTAGATTTTCATAGAACGTGGTGCAGCGAACAATTAAAGACTGAAGCAAGAGCTTCCGACGAGCATTGTGCAAATAGTCGAAACATAGTGAGATATAAGATAAAAAAATTAAGAAGTAGGCTTGTCAAAGCATATATATCACAAATGTCAAAAAATAAGTCGTGTTACCAAATTTTCTCTGTGGCTGGTTGAATAGTTGTCTGTAATAATGTCAATCATTGCCAATTGTCTTGTTAAACGTCATGGTAAACATTATGATGCATCAATTTTGTAACCAGGGAAACATTACTGTATACAGCAACCACGTCGGCTTCTAAAGGTTCATCTGTGAATGACACCATTTATTTTACGCCTGACAACACTAATGAGATCAGTAAGTATACCAAATGCATCTTTTCTATGTTCAAGAATTATCTAAATAAAATACACAGAAATGGAACACAAATCGGCGCATTATTATCTCTTATACGCTCACAATACGTATATTCACATGCTTCAGCAAGCATCCATTTCTGTAACTGGAAGCTGAATTAAAGCGGAATCACAGTAAACTTGGAAGTGAACAGCTTCAATTGTGAATATTGTATAAGGTATTGACACAATAGCCAGGTGCTTAGATATACAGGGTGTTTTTTTTAGATAATACAGACTTTCTATAAAAACCCTATGACAGTAATGCTCCTGCCGTTTTCGCACAAGAACTCCACGTCCTGGCGGAAATACTTTGCCCGAGTTTAAACGACACTATTACGACTAATTAACCACAACGCGTTAATTAACTTTTTAATTATTGACTTGAGGACAGGTATTTATATCTCAATGTTGTAGTGCGCGCCAATTTATGGCATACCCGTTTTTTAGAAATCGCGAAAGTTGCACGTAGGTCGATATATTCATCATCAAATTTTAAGGGCGAAATCAAAACTGATCTCTTACAGCGGAGGTGTAAAATGCAACACCTGCTTCATCTTGCGGCCTCCGTCCGCGTACGTCCACGTTCAGCCACGAACATAAACAAACCGACGTGTCCTCCTCGGAGCGAGCGATGACGTCCCATAATGATGCAATCATACGGCGTCACCATGAAGCCGCAGATCGCGAAACTTTATGACGTCTCCACATGACGTCGCTAGATCACGTCATCAATTGAGATAATAAATCGGTAAAACATGGGTAGATCCCAGAGACACTGCAACACTCAGTGAGATATACGAGGGCTATTCAAAAAGTAAGGACCGTTTTTTAATATTTAAATATATACACGTCAAAATAAATATTTATTTTTGCAGCGCCATCTGTTATAGATACAAGCCCGCGAAGTCGAAGCAGCGCGGAAGCAACGGCAAGAAAACCTCGAAGAGGTACGGGCGCGGGATGCAGCGGCCAAGCGCCGAAAGCGGTCGCTACCTGATGTTGGTGGCGCCGACGCGCGCTTCAAGCGAAATTTCCTCGACCACACGTTCGGCCACAGCTGCAAGTTCTGCGACAGCTTGTAGTCCGATAACAAC
The DNA here is from genome assembly GCF_013339695.2 of Rhipicephalus sanguineus. Lineage (NCBI taxonomy): Eukaryota > Metazoa > Arthropoda > Arachnida > Ixodida > Ixodidae > Rhipicephalus > Rhipicephalus sanguineus. Next base: position 101,621,297 of record NC_051182.1, on the reverse strand, counting down.
GTGACCACAATCGCTACTATAACAACGTGAGGCGTCTTTATATGACAGTAAAGGAATTGTACGGAGCATTCACGATTTACCCGATTATCTCCGAGCCAGCTTCTCAAATCATCATTCACTTTGTGGATATGGCGTGATCCTTTTTTTTGGTTACGCTCACTTTCAAAGTACTAAGTACCACTGTTGTACCGGGAAAGAGTATACAGTGAAAGGCTTCCTGTATTGAAATATTGCAACATGTATAAGTGGCTGAAAGCATTCGTGCAGCATCAGTGATAGAAAAATTTCGTTTTTGCCCACTGGAGTACTTTAGTGTATTTTCAATGTCTGTGATGGCAAAGGCCGCGGGAACACTTAGCGTTCACCTGTCAGAACACCAATGCGGGTAAATCGTCGTGAATTCCAGATGTCTGTGTGAAGCTCACGTACACTGCAGATCGACACAAGGCTTTCAAATGGCTTTGCGCGAATTGTGTTCGTCGTTTAAATTCCCATAATTTACTCCTTTCGAAAGCGACGAGCGCGCGCGAGCTTAACCTGTGCCGTCGATTAAGCGGGCGAACTGAAAGTTAGATGCGCTCGGTGTAAATCACAACTAGTCGTTCGGCCGTAGACCAACCGTGAATCCGTGTCTGTGGCTCCGACTAGTGGCCTGATCTCCGATCACAGGATGAATCTCGAATGAACGACTCTGCGAGCGGTAAACTTTCGCTCGTTGGACGACAGCTGCCCGAAATCAAACCCGTTTGTTGCACGTTTTCACATGTGACACTATGTGTCGCCTCTTGTTTTAATGAGTGTCACGGGTGTCACGAACCGAATTGCGGTGTGCAGCACGTCAACACGGGCCTATTCGCCGCAACCAGGTCCCGGTCTCGGTGCAGTCCCTGACGCCGCAAGGGTATCGCTGCAGTCCCTGCCTTTGGGACCATTGTCTGCATATAATTTATCGTAATATATGGTGTGATTGAAAATAAACTAAAGCCATATGCTCGCGGCTCGCAGAAACAAGGAAAATGACATCTCAAATTAATGCTACAATACAGGGGACAGCCCCAGTGGCATGAGCCTGATCTACAGCCGCCTTTTATGAGTGGCAAGGTATTTAGAGGAGTTGATTGCGAGTTCAGAGAACGTTCTCCGCTAGACGAAGATCAAAAGATACAGGGCACATGTGGCGCTTCATGAGTTCAGCGCACATGTTATTTTGTCGGAGTCATCTAGTGTAAAAGTTCTCCGCAACGATTTTTATAAGAAATTGTGCGTCTGAATGATGAGTTTAAAAGTGGGCGAGACACAGTATATGGAATTCCATAACACCGGTCGCCATCACACATTGGGAGTGATTCCGCAGCGATGTCGTTAGTGCAGCAGCTGCGAAAAACTCGTTGGCGACTGCAAACAAGAAGTTAACTGTTGCTCTGTTTTACATGTAAACCATTAATTGAGCAGAACAATATTTTACGTATCCTTAAATTTGTATCCGTCACCTTTGAATACTTCGAAAATTTTGAATATTAAAGTTTTAACGCAAGCAGTATACGGGGGTGCTCCGTCGAATATTCGCACGCGTCTAGTAGTTTACAACGGATATGCAGTTTTCATTTGGCCTTGTGCTCACACAGAACCTTTTTATTATTTTTCTCTTTCAGTGCCGCATGGCAACGCGATGTCATATATATTACTGTTTACTGATTATACCAGTTGTTTCGTTCTCACAGCCTCAACTGCTTCTGACAAAAAAAGTGAGTTCTGAGTAGTACTTTCAATGGCTATTGAGATAGCGGCTATTAAACAATAATTGAACAGTTCGAATGTTTACTGAATAATTTGTTTAAATAACGTCACTGAACAGTAGTTTCAATGACTATTGAGATAGTGGCTACTAAAAAATCATTGAATGTTTCGAACGTTTACTGAATAATTTGTTTAAATAACGTCACTGAACTGTAGTTTCCTTTTTTAAAAAAATATTTATGAGAACAAAAAGTAGAAATTTTTTTCAAATATTGAACTTGAATATAGACATGGTCAAACAGAATAATGCGCAGGAGATCATTCACCCTTCGTGCATAATTTTCTAGAGACCCAGCTAGAGATCTCCGATTGTTTGTGTCTAAACTGCCGGGTAATTTTTCACGCTTTTTTACATACTGTGAAAAGTACAAGAGACACCAGGAAAAAGTTTCTTAAACGAAATAATGGCAATAATAATAATAATAATAATAATAATAATAATAATAATAATAATAATAATAATAATAATAATAATAATAATAATAATAATTCGGCAGATCCCACGTACCGTGGGAATCGATATTATGCGAAGCTTGCGCGGGATGGTGACTGTGGCGTAATTCTTCACATTGAGCGAAACGCTACGGAATGACGCTAGAGAAATGTGGAAGTGATATACGCACACTCATATGTTGAAGAGTCGCATATGTATTATATAAGCAGCATAGGCGTGCGCAGGGTTTTCCTTTAGGGGGGAGGGGGGGCGAAGGTGCATCGCGGTGCCACCCCTCTCTATTAAGTTATTGTATGAGGCAGACAGCGCCCCCCACTTCTTAGGTGACTAGGGGGGCGCTCACACCCCTGCCCCTCTTCTGCGCACGCCTATGATAACCAGTTGTTTACAGTTGCGTAACAATGCCAACAACAATATGGGTGTTACCAACACCAGACGCGGTAAGCTGATATGTAGTGCTTATATTCGTCATTACTGGATAGCGCGAATCCGAACAGAACAAAGAAGGAACACAGATGCACAGGACTGGCATTACTCGCAACTAAGCTTCAATTAGGAAAGTTTCCCTAGATATATGGTACGAAGCCGAGTGGCACGCGCAGGCGCACTGCACGTACGTTACAGTCACAGTTGCAGTTGTTACAGTTGTAATGCTTATACTTGTCCATTTCTAACAATACTGCAGGAAGAGCGGATGACTTCTCTTGACTCCGCCGTTAGACAGGCACTCGTAGTTTATCCTATTCCTAGGAATATGCACCCTCAATTTAACGTCGCAAGGAGAAGGGCTAGAGCCAAGAAAATTTTGGAGCAGGTGCACTCGAAGTCGGGATCGTCGATCTTCACGGACGCTGCGCGTGCGGATAGCAATCGTTATGTGGCCGTTGCGGTCTCTGAGCGAGGTACAGTGATGTCGGCATGCTCTGTGAAGGCAACCTCCCCGGCAATAGCTGAACAGGTATCCATCGCACTAGGGCTTTTGGACTCATCCCGTGTTCAGATCTATTCTGATTCCCGTTCGGCGGTTAGAGCCTTTGCCTCTGGCAGGGTCTCCCCACTTGTTGCTAGGATTCTCAGAGGTAGGGCCATCACTCCACACGAGATCATTTGGTTCCCGGCCCATATGGGCTCCACGATCAGCGGCATCACCAACTCCAACGAATTGGCCCACGCCCGGGCGCGAGGACTTGCCTTCCGCGCGGGGCTTCACGGCCCTGGCACGTTGGACCGCTCCGCCCCGCCCGGGGCCGATCCTCTGGATGGGGGTGCGGCTGATCGAGGGTCGCGGGACGTTCTGGCGACATTTAACGAAGTCACTTCACATTATCGTCTGAGTCGTAGGGTCTTTCCTCCACCCCATTCGCATCTTACCAGAGGACAAGAAATTACGCTCAGACTACTACAGACAGGGGTTTACCCTTGCCCAGCTAATGTATCTATTTATATGGATATATCTCCTGACTGCCCGGACTGTGGGTGTGTGTGTACATTTGAGCACATGATGTGGGACTGCCCCCACATACCCAAGGAACTCAAGGCGCAAATCATGCCAAGACAAGGGTTTTATTCCGCCATCAGAAGTACGGATCGTCACCGTCAGCTTCGGGCAATCCAAGGGGCCCACGATGCCGCAGGCAGGTACTCCCTGCCTGTTCCAACGTGAGAGCGGCCCGCAGGGGCGTCGGGGTAAAACCCGGCTCTCCTCCCTCGGTGTACAATAAAGTTATCTATCTATCTATCTATCTATCTATCTATCTATCTATCTATCTATCTATCTATCTATCTATCTATCTATCTATCTATCTATCTATCTATCTATCTATCTATCTATCTATCTATCTATCTATCTATCTATCTATCTATCTATCTATCTATCTATCTATCTATCTATCTATCTATCTATCTATCTATCTATCTATCTATCTATCTATCTATCTATCTATCTATTATGGCGGAGAACGCACGCGCGTTTCACGAACCTGTGTGTATGTGTAGGACGGGTTCTCGACAGTTCTTGAACAAGGTCATCATCATCGTGATCAGTGAGCACCAGCAGCTGGTCCGGACTTGTTATCAGATCATTTCGTGATCGCGTGTACGAGGGGTCTAAGTGTAGTTAAGTGCGAGGTATGGTGCAGTTGGTGGAAACCCTAGATGCCTCTTACGATGAAATTATGTATGATGCCTAGTGGCAGCGAGGTCTTTTGATGCCCTGCCCACATCCAAGCCGTGTTTCACGCAGTATAAGAACCAGGCGTTGTTGTGTCTTGATAAGTCAATATAATGTCGCCGGTATTGATAAGATGCCTTGTTCTCTCGGCAAATTTATTGTAGGGAAACATTCACCCCGGTTTATTTTTGTAATCCACGTAGTCTACGTTGCTGACCATGTGGACGAGTGGATGGTGGTCGAGCGTCTTCCAGGCGTGTTCTGTCTTCAGCTCCCTCACTTTGCTTGCGTCGGCCGTGGTGTAGCGGTTACAGTGCTCGGCTGCTGACCCGAAGGTCGCGGCTTCGATCCCGGACGCGGCGGTTGCATTTCGATAGAAGCAAAATGCTAGATGCCCGTGTACTATGCGATCCCAGTGCACGTTAAAGAATACCAGACGGTCAAACCTTCCCGAGCCCTTAGCTATGGCGTCTCTCATAATCATATCGTGGTTTGGGGGCATAAAATCCCAACAATTATTATTATCACTTTCCTTGCGTGTCAATGTGTGTGTTAGCCGTTACCGTGTTGGTTGAGACTCTGTATCACCTGTGGCACATACCCGCATTACATGAACTCTGATATGCGGGTATGTGCCACACGTGACTGAGAGAAAGGGTTTCATGACGTACGCGACAGGTATTTTGCGTTATTCATGTCATGACCAGTCAATCGCGTTCTTCATACACTGATCCCCTGCTATGCCAGTTTTGGTATACCACAAGTTATCGAGGCGACCAGGAGAGCGCCCAGACGTAGGCGGCTAGATAGATAGATAGATAGATAGATAGATAGATAGATAGATAGATAGATAGATAGATAGATAGATAGATAGATAGATAGATAGATAGATAGATAGATAGATAGATAGATAGATAGATAGATAGATAGATAGATAGATAGATACGGCCAAACTGCCTGAGGTTCGCTAAGAAATGCTTCGCATTTAATATTAATAATAATAATATCGGGGCTTTCACGTACCAAAACCACGCTATGATTATGAGGCACGCCGTAGTGGAGGGTTCCGGAAATTTCGACCATCTGGTGTTCTTTAACATGCACTGACAGCGCACAGTACACGGGCCTCTAGCATTTTGTCTCCATCAGAATAAGATCACCGTGGCCGGGTTCGAATTCTTAAACGGAGGGTTTACACATCCGAAATAGTTATGCTGTAGCTGGTTATCACAAGGTAAAAGGAACATCAGGTGTTCAAATCAAATGTCAAGCCCTTTATTTGTTATGGCGCTTTTTAACGCGATAGCGCCAGAGAGCTCGTTTCGCTGAAATTCAGGTCTCGGCGTCGGCGTCGTTGGTTGCGAGCGAAAGATCAGAGATGTCCGTGAGCGAAAATTCGAGATAGATGCAAATAAAGGAAATAAGAACCTTAGCTTAGAGTGGAAATCGAACCCAGGACGTCTGCGTGGGTTCAGGTGTTCGACTGCAGAGCCACGCCCGTGCTCGGAATTGTTTAAACAAGAAAACGCTATACGAATGTCATGTAGTGTGGGGAGTGTCCTTAGCGCTTGTAATATCGCGCGGCAAAAGCGTACAACCGCATCACGCGTCAAAATATGTGAATTGCACAACGACTGAGTTGTAAAAAGGTCCACCCATTACCGAGCACTCAGGCATAGTTGATCGTCATCAGAAGCAAAAGCATCATCAAAGTGAGTAGATTCCAAAGTTCTCGTGTTGCCTTACGGACGCGTAGTGGATACTTCACAAATTCGCAAAAAGAAGAATTATGGCGTAGTGGGCACTTCGTGAACAGTACTTGCAGTAGGCATTCCTCGATAGTTTCAAACGGCCAGTGTAACTCGCACAGACGCTCCCTTTCTTGTGGCACGGTCAAAATGTCCAACAGCAAGCGAAGCCAAGCTAGCGATTGAGAAGGCACTGGGAACGGGACCCGATTACGCTATCGCGGTCTACTCTGAATTTAATTAAATTTTATTTCTCTTCCTTTTACACAAGGTTTGCAAACACTGAGTGGACCCATAACGATAGCCTAGTTTAGCTCCAAAAAGTAAAATTTTATAATGGCTTTTCGGAAAAGCACGACAAAAAAAAAAGGTTATATAACGTAAAATCAGTAAGTAAACAATGCTGTTCATGAAATAACCGCGCAAAAATTATAAAAAAAACGTTATAGCACAAGAAAGAACAAAAGGGGAAGAACACCTATGTACATAATAAAAATGAGAATTAGTCATCAAAATAAGCATGATATTACGTTCACAGGTCAATTATTGCTTCTAAGTGGTGTTTTTCTAGTGCGCTAGTAAAATTGGAAGACATTTCTATATAAAAAGGAATAACATTCCAGATCTTAATACGCGTGAACAGTAACAGACGTTCACCCTATACGTTGTGAGTCTGTGGAATGAAATCAATCAATCAATCAGTTATATCAATCCAAACATCAGGTCTTCAAATAAATGTGAAGCCATTTATTTGTTATGCTGCTTTTTAACACGAAAGTGTTAGGGTCCACCACGGCTCCACTGACGTATTTCCTTCGCGGATTTGACGTTGCAAAATATAAAGTCTAACAGTTGGCAAAGAAAAGATAAACAGAACCGTCATCGGGAGTCGAACTTACGACCCGTCGCGCCGCAGCGCTGGGCGCGAAACGGCTCGGCCACAGACGGCTTTTGAGCTGTACTGCCTGTTTCCAGACACGAATTACACCATCAAGCACATAGAATAAATAACAACAAATGGTGACAGTCCTATTGAATAGACATCCATTTAAAAATTCCTTGAGCACTGTCAAGGGTTCCACCTTTGATAACCACTCAGGTACAAACTCTTGCGTTTTCTGCAATTCAACAAATTTCGACATGCACTCTCGAAAGTACATTCTTGCTGGCCTTGCATCGGCTACAGGCGGCACGTTCAAGCACTGGCGGGACTCTATGGTAGAACATTTGATCGGCACGCAGACGCTGCCCGGGTTTGAATCCACCTCGAACCCTGCTTTTTTTTTTTGCTGAATGACCGTGACAGCTACGACGGACAACACCGGCAGCGGACAGCTACGCCACCGAAATCGGCTGTTGTTGTGAGCTCATAAGAGCATACACTGTAAAAAATTTCTTACAACTCAATGTTCGTTAAAGCGGTATTTTACTTTATTATTGTTTTATTAACAGAATGGTGAATAAGAATGAAGAAAAAGTGGCAAAAAGGCTAAGAAAGCATGAATGATAAGAGAATGCAATTCAACCGAGCATGCCACTGATGGGCATATATAACCGGGGGCTTTGAAGAAATGTGTCCAAAGTTGTAAAAAATCAGGGAAATACGATATCACAATAACTTCTGTAGTCGAAAGCATCGTAAGAGTAATTAACAAAGTTTACTTAAATTTTAATTAGCGAAGTTAGGGGTTATGTCAAATGGGACAATTGAAGTCCTTCATGCGAAGAACCCATTGCAGTTTTGACATTTCGAAAAAGCGGCCTCTCCCAATCATTGCGAAGTAATGACATTCACCCAATTTCAGCCGTTAAACCAAAACCTAAACGCGGAAGAGCGCTACTGCCATATTCATCTGAGAC